>NW_024081350.1:891009-1020577 GCF_003009895.1 Hyaena hyaena
CTTTTGTTGTCTGATGGCTGATGCTAGGACTTCCAGCACTATGTTAAACAACAGTGGTGAGAGTGGACATCCCTGTCGTGTTCCTGATCTCAGGGGGAAAGCTCTCAGTTTTTCCCCGTTGAGGATGATGTTAGCTGAAGGCTTCTCATAGATGGCATTGATGATGTTTAAGTAGGTTCCTTCTATCCCAAATAATTGCATTAATTCTTAATGGTTTAAATCCTTTAGTTAAAAAGACATTTCATCAGACTGAATATAAAAGCAAAAACCTACTATAACAGTCTATAAGAAGTGTCCTTCAAATATAAAGACATAAATACGTAGGTAAAAGGCAAAAGAATAAAAAAAGAAATATCATAAGAAATATGAAGTAGCTATATTAATATCAGACTGGGTAGACTTCAGGACAAGAAATTTTATCAGGGATAAAGAGGGATATTTTAAAATGATAGAGCGTCTAATCCATCAAGAAGACAGTAATAATAAATATGTAATCACCTACATAACAAAAATTCAAACTCATGAAACAAAATCTGATAGAGCTGGAGGGCGAAATAGACAAATCTACAATCAAGATTGGAAATCTCACACTCTTCTTTCAGTAACTGATACAATAGTAGACAAAAAATCAGTAAGGATATACAAGATTTGAACAATCTTCTCAATCAAGTTGACCTAATTAACAGTTACTAAATACTCCACCAACAGTAGCAGAATACACTTTTTTTTTCAAGTGTACTTGAAACATTAACCTGAATGGACCATGAAGCCATAAAATAAGTCTTAGGGGCACCCAGATGGCTCAGTCAGTTGAGTGTCTGACTTCGACTCAGGTCATGATCTCACAGTTCATGAGTTCAAGCCCCAAGTCAGAGTCTGTACTGACAGCTCAGAGCCTGCAGCCTGCTTCAGATTCTCTGTCTCCCCCTCTCTCTCTGCCCCTCAGCCACTCATGCTGTCTCTTTTTGTCTCTTAAAAATAAATAAATGTTAATAAATTTTTAAGTCTTAATAAATTTTTTGAAAATAGGATATTACAGGGCCCATTCTCTGATCACAGTGAAATTAAACAAAATCAACAACAAAATAAATCTAGGAAAACTTCCCCCTTCTAAATTATCCATTGGCTTAAAGATTGGTGACTAAGGACATTTTTATGCTTTAAAGTTAAAATTAAATATTTAAAATGTAGATGCTCAATTGTCATGTGTTACCCCTTCAATGAGCTTTTTGTAACTAAACAACGATATGACCCATTGCAAAGAGAGCTTTTATTTATTAAAAAAAATTTTTTTTAATGCTTCTTTATTTTTAAGACAGAGTACGAGCAGGGGAGGGGCAGAGAGAAAGGGAGACACAGAATCTGAAACAGGCTCCAGGCTCTGAGCTGCCAGCACAGAACCTGATGTGGGGCTCAAACCCACAAAATGCGAGATCGTGACCTGAGCCCAAGTCAGTCGCTTAACCGACTGAGACACCCAAGAGCCCTGGAAAGAGAGCTTTTAAATGTAGTTCCACATTTACCATTACCTTGTACTTACGGCAAGTGATTTCTATTTTCCATGTACAGTAATGACTCAAGGTTTCTTTTTAAAATAAACATTTAGGTTTAAAATAAACATTTTAGGTTACATAACTTTTTTTAAACAATTTTTATTATTATCATAATACGGGGGAATGCAGGTATGGCAAAAATCATGACAGTGATTTGCTAATAAATTAAGTTGGGGAAACACAAGGCTTGATGATTTCTGAGGTTCCTGCTAACTCAGAAATTCTACAGTTGAATTTGATAGCATATTAAAACCTGTCCTCTAAAGCTCTGTGTGAATATAAAGTCAAAAGTGGGGAAAAGGCCATCTACATGCATCTGCATAATATATCTGTGACTTATTCACAAATAAATGAGCCAAGCTATACATTTCTCTCAAAAGAAAATGAAAACCAGTGTTTTAGATAATCATTATTCATTTTGAATTCCCAGTTATCTGACACAGAATATAAGATTTACTGTAAATAGAGCATGAAATTAGACAAAATAAAATATGCTGACAGACTCATTTTTAACCTGAATGTTCAGTGTCAATCACAGAGATTTAAGTTCTGCTTTAGTAAGAAATATCCTGGAATGAATTTTTCTAGTAATGTAAGGTCCTAACTTAGTAAAGAATTAGTCTAAGGAATTTCATTTTAAATGAGCAAACATATGGTTTTAGAAGCCTTTCCTCTGTGCTCAGCACTTGCTTAATTTACCCCCCTTTTGGGGGGAGTATGTGTATTATTTCCATGTATCTTCAATAAACTTTTCTTTCATTTGAATTTAACTGAAATCACCAAATGTCTTTTGGGTTGCAGCCATTCTCTCACTTTCTACCTACTCAATTTGGAAATTTCTCAATATTTTACAAAGGAAAACCAGGCTTATTAAGGACCTTTTTGCATAGAGAGTTAGTAGCACAGAATGCTAGAAAGAGCCACACCTTAATGCTGTACCTACCCAGAATGCTGTGGGAAGGACTCTTAGAGGCAAGGATTCAACACTTTTGTGAAATTTTCTAGGTAACAAGTTCGCATATCAAAAATGGAGATTTTTAATTAACCCCCAAAATTTATATATTTGAAATTCTACTCTCTATATTAGAACTCATTTTTAAACATTTAAAACACAACCATTTTTGGAGAAAGGATAAAGGTATGAATCCTAGGATTGAAGAGAACTACATAGACTTTTCTGCAGCCAGTATACTGTTTTGAAAGAAAGAGACTAAGTGTTGTGGGTCTCGTCCCCTGGAAACAGACCTTAAGAGGGAGAGTTTAAGTAAATAATCCATTAGGGAGTGTTCCGTGTGCACACGTCTGTAGGGAGGTAGGAAAGGTAAGATTGTGTAGAGGGAAGATGCCCCCAAATGTGTTTGCAACTGAGACATCGGCACATCCTGCAGGAAATGCTGAAGATGGAATGGTCTGTTTGGTGCCAGGTGAGCCAACCAGAGGCCTTTTGCATCGTTGTATCAGCTGGTTGTTTGAATGTTCACTGAGAGAGGGTACAGCCTTGGCAAGGTAATTCTCTGCCCAATGGTAATTCCCAGAGTGTGCTGGCAACAGCCAGTATTGTCTACAGTCAGGATGCAGTGGCCTAGAAAAGCATTCCGGTATCCACTACACCAACTGTATTTTTTGGTATCACCTAAGATACACTCTTGCTTTTTGCATGCCGTGATTGGTCCTTCTCTTCTATGCTGTTACTTTTTGATGACTGTAGGTAGTGTCAGAAGAAAGGTTCCATGAATATGTTCACAATTCTATACATTTGGCTTTCAGAACAAAGAGCATTAGCACCTGGTTCAAAGGATGACTGAATAGTAGCCCTAAAGATTGAGGCTTCTAGAGAGATACAGAGCTTTCCATTTCTGGAGCTATTTGTTTACAATCCAGTGTGGCAAAGTAGGGACCATATCGTCCTCTCCGCAGAGAATGTTTGGACTTGTTGATAAGTGACCTCTCTCTCTCCCTCTCTCTGTCTTTGTCTCTCTGTCTGTCTCTCCTTTTCATTCTCCCTCCCTCTCTCCCCTCGCTCTTTCTGTTTCTCTGTCTCTCTCTCCTTTCTCTCTCTCCCTGATGAAGAGGGGCAAATGTATCAGCAGCACTTCCTGTATGAACTCCAGGCTTCATAATTTTGAGGCTTCCCTCCTGTATCGCAGACCTCACTACATGATTCTCCAGCGTTTGTTTTATTTTTAGATTCCACATAAAAGCAAAATCACATAATACTTGTCTTTCTCCAACTTGTTTCACTTAACAGAATACCATCTAGTGCCATCCATGTTATCACATATGGTAAGATTTTTTTTTATGACTGAGCAATAGTCCACTGTATATTTGATTATATATTTTTTATCCATTCATCTATTGGTGCACGTTTAGGTTGTTTTCATATCTTGGCTATTGTAAATAGTGCTGCAATAAACAAAGGGACACATTTGTCTTTTCAAATTAGGGTTTTCAGTTGAGGCGGATAAATTCTTAAAAGGGGAATTGCTGGATTGTATGGTTGAAAGAGGAGAAATAGTTGTGGCTCAGCTATTAGGAAGCTAGTACAATATAGTCTGGAGAAGGGGTAATGGAGAAAAGCCCACGAGTCTCAAAACATGAGGTCTAATCTCTGGCATCCACTTTCGTTGCAACCTTGGACAAATCATATAACCTCACTGAGCTTCTACATCCTAATCCACAGCAAATCTATGGGGTTCTTTCCAAAACTAAATTCTAACAATTTAGAAGGACCTGAATTAAGATAATTTCATGAGCATAGAGACAGAAAGGTCAATGGGAATAGAAAAACACAGGAAGGGGATAGGAGGGCAATTAGAATTTGTTTTAGATATGTTGATTTCAAAATATTGATGAGACAGTTTGGATGTGTTCAGAAGACCAGCTGAAAAAAAAAAAGAAAAAGAGCCCCTAGAAACAGAAGAGGGGCCCTGGCCGGAATTCAAATTTAGAAGCTATTTTCACAGGCAGGAGAGTGGATGAAATTGATAGGGAGAGAATGGAAGGGAGGACAGTGAATCCGTCAGGGCTGGGAATATGACACTGAAAGGGAACACAGGGAACCAGGCTCCAGGCAACGTGTGACCAGAGAGGCAGAAAGTTATGGGAGGCCAGGGAGGAAAGGCTGTAAGGAGAAAGCCTGTCAGATCAAGGGTTAAAGGCTTTAGAGAGCGACTTGACCTAAAAAAGCACTCATCCAGAAAGGCAATGCTGATATAAATCAGAGGCTTCATAAGGAGACGATGGTCTAAAATGATAGCTACAAATGCAAAATGTGTTCAGAGGCATTTATAACTTGGTAAACCTCCAGAACCGGGTGGGTGTTTTTCTTCCAGCCTGGTCCACATGCCCTTTGCATTAAAATTACCTGCAGGGGTTGTTTAAAATGCAGGTTTCTTGGTCTCCTGGCAGAACAAGTGAGTCATAATCTCTGGGATAAGAGGCTCTGGGTATCTTCCTTTTAAATGCTACTGTCCCTCGTTTATTCTTATGTATGTAGCCGAGAGAGGTTTCACCATGTTTTTGAAATGATTGGAGGGAGTCAGTAGAAAGAGATAAAATAAAGAGATGGCGAAACTGATGGACGGTAATCTTGGAAGAGGCAGAAAGGGACTTAGGGTGCCAGGAGAAGGGTTAGCCTCAAACAAAGTCTCCACTTGTCTCCTGCGATCTCCTGCTCACTGTGTCAGACACTCGTGTTCAACACGGCACCAGCAAGGTCTAAGTGAAAAGCTCTATTATCTTGTGCCTCCGCTCTTGGTAATGGTATCTTCCCATTTACAGCAACAGCCTTGATGCCAGAGATGTAGCAGAGGTTGAAGTCTCGGCAGAAGGCAGAGCCCCCGATGAGTTTCCCAACCTTCCCAGCAGCAGTGGGGAGAGCACGGACAGCTGGTCCCAGCTCGCCAATGAGGAGGACAACCCCGATGACACAAGTAGCTTTCTTCAGCTCAGTGAGCGATCCATGAGGTACCTGCTCTTTACTTGACTTCCTAGAGAAACAGGTCCCCGTGCAGATTCTAAAAAATACTTTCTAAATGATTCTCTGCAAAGGGTCCCTAAAAGAGCAAAAGAGAAAGCTCCAGCTAGGTCAAGGTGCCTGCCTGTCACGATTTGTACCAAGAGGTTTCTTAGTATCCAGTCGTGCCTTTAATTACCTTGGTCAAGGTTAAGAGTCAGCTGTATCTCCTTCTCTGCAAGCCGCAGCTAGTGCATTCGATGATAACAACTGAGAATTTTTAAATCAGAGCTGCTGTTACACCTGGTGTGTTTGATACTTTCTCTCTGGTTCATTTGTATTTCAGATGCAACCCAGGCTGGGTTTACATGAGGCAAGTGTTTCCACATTGTGTTGTGTTGTTTGGCCTAATTGTTTCTCCCTCTCTGCCCTGCCCCCTATATTGTTGTTCTGGGAAAGCAAGACAGGGTTTCATGAAAGATTTGGAAAGACCCCAGCCCATCAAGGGACATAAACTGAACACTCTCCCTCTGTGAGGTAGAAACAGATAGAATCTCCACATTTCTACTCAAGTTTTACTTGATACTGGGCCAGTGCCACAGGCTTTCCAGAAGGGCCAAGGGGAAAATGGGATTCAGATGCATCTGGGTGTAATGGCTTCTTGGCTGTCTTACTTCTGGCAGTTCATTCTGCTTAGACTTGGGAAATTTTAACAAATTTCCCCCCAAACTTGTGGGAAATATTGCAATATAGAAATAAAAAGCAAAGAGAATTTAAATGTCTGGCCTTAGCAGAAGTTTACAGTGTTCATTACCTTCAGCACAATGTTTGAGTCATTGGACTTCCGTTAGTGAATATATTTGATGCCCCACACAAAACCCAAAGCCTGAATTTGAAACTGGAGGAGTCTAGTTTGTTACTCATAGTACGCCCGAGGGAAGGCTGCCCCATTATATGACACACCAGCACTCACCCTTTGAAAACCTGACTTGGAAGAGACATCACGGGGAAATAGTGGAAGTATGAGGAAACTCAGTGAATTTGCTAAAATTGGATGCATTCCATTTTGCAAGTACAGACAGAGTCTAAAAATTGGCTCAAGTCAACTCAGTTCCAGCAAATAAGTTCCAAGCTAGTAGCTAGACCATCTGTTGATTGTGTAACCCATGAAGATGATACATCAACCCCCCTTCTCCACATAAGGTATCAAGTGTTGCTTCTCAACAATTTTATGATAAAGGAGTTAATTAAACTTTGGCATTGCCCAATTTCGTAGTCATAATTCCTGCAATCCCATCGTGAAACAATGATCCAGGTGCATATTCTTTGGAATGCCCCTCAGAAAAATCCCGTAAATGGCAAAGGAAGAATGTGTGTCCCCCTGGTTTCTGTCAGAAGTCAAAAAGCAGGCAGAGGAGCATTCTGGTAGCTTCCCCGGTGAGCATTCTCGGAAGTATCTTAGTCTCTATGGGAACACCAAGGAGTCTCTTGCTGACTGATAAACATCCTCACTATACCTAGAATGAGGAAGATAAAAGTCACGCTGATTGTCACCCACCAGGTGAGGCCTCCTCCAGGCATGACATCACTGGAGAAATTCGAAAACGATGATGATGATGATGATGATGATGATGATGATGATGATGATGATTGGCTTGGACCAAAAGTATCTTTTATAGTGCTTTCCCCTAATTTGTCCAAACATATATTAATTTAGCAGTCCCCCAAACAATATTCTTCTGGAAAGTCCTCTTAGAAAGAACGATAGAACACCAGTGTTGGCAGAGTGGCCAGGTGGTGGAGACGGGCATTAATATGTAAACTTTTGCTTTGTCAGCAATGGCAACAGTAGTACCACTAGCAGTCTTGGCACTATGGACCTGGACATTTGTCAGGAAAGCATGCCATCTTCTCCCATGATTAAGTAAGTAGCCACTAAGATGCAGTGATTGTGAGATCGCTAATTCCATCTGGCAATCCATTCTGAGCATTGAGATTGTGCCCAACCGCTGAATCATCATGTCTACACTGCCATGGTTCCATGTCACTGGAGCCAGAACTAGCCTCTAGGATAGTCCTACCCTCTTACCCCTGTATTCTGGATTTCAAACCTGCCCCCTAGGATAAAATCATTTCACGGGAAGCTTATCCATATAATCAGAAATAGATGTCATTTACTTCATTGGACACAGAGAAGCAAAAATCCTTTTAAATCAGACCATGCCAACCAACAGAGACTATTGTTCAATAGAATATAATGTGAACGGCTTTTCCTTTACTCGTAGAAACCTGGGATGATCACTACTAAATGGGTCTAATATCAAATGTGTCACAATGGAGATAGGTCATTGTCATGCAGTGACTGCTTCCCATGACCTTGGGACCCTTCTAAAAGGTCTAAAAGACCAAGGGAAAATAGCACTTAGAGAAGCGCATGTGTAACATAAGATACAGTACAGAAAAGGAGAACCATGTGAGGTCAAGACTGCCTCCAGAATTTGTGATTATTCTGGAAAAGTAAATGAATTGAAATCTATTTTTGACCATTATAACTTAGCTTATTATTTGGAGTTTTATGAAAGGTCAGAAAAATAAACATGAACTAGAAGACTAGCAGTGCTCCCTGATCTCCTTTCTCAGTTATTCTCTATAGCTAAATCGTTTTTGCTTCACTACGTAATCAGATGTCTTGCCTGTGGGAGTATGACTCAGTGATTGAGGGTCCCCGTGAGCCCTCTGTTGTTTCATAGAGCCATTATTCACAAGTAGAGATGAACATACACGCTATCTTGGATTTCTTTTGTGTTTTAAAGGTAGGACCCAAATATTAACAATGAAAAACTTATTTTGGGGCAAATTTGTTTTTCTCTTTCAGGAAACATTTGTTTAGCTACCCTTCCATCTCTCCCCAGGGTTTGAGCCTAGGACCCCGCAGATTATATGCACTCAGGGAAAACCAAAATAACCACCACCCATAACCACGTCCGGCCATTCCACAGTAGTAAAATTGGTCTTACTCTATGCCGTTTCACTTAGATCCCTTGCAGAGACCTAGCAGAGAATCTAGGCCCTTGGGAAATTGGTTGTGCTTCTAGAAATAATTCCATAAGCATGGCAGAAAAACCAAACTCTCTTTAAGCATCAGAAATACAGGAGAATATATAGCCAGCAAATCTTAGCAGGAATAGAAAATGTAAGAGGGAATACTCTCTCATAAAAATACACAGTTTTAGGGGTTCTTATAGTCTAATTGCTAGACCGTACAAAAATATAGGACAACCACAGTCTTAGCAAGATGGCCGCCTGCTTTCAGATGTTGAGCTATATGCTCTCATTTTGGAAGCACGTACTGAGTCCTACCATTATATCAAGGCTTCTTAACAAGTACTCTATGAAAACATCTCAGTGTTATCTAATGAAATACTCACTTCAATTTTATTTCTAGTTCTTTATCACCTCCAGCCTCCCTCATCCTCCTGCTAGAAAGAAAAAGAAAAATTTCAATTTTAATATATTTTGTTGTACAACTTAAGTTCTGGAGCCCATTGGTTATTTTATCCCTTATTTCAGACAAAAATGCAAACTTGTTGCTATCATAGTAGAGGGGGAAAAATCATTATATCAGGATGGAAATATATGGACTTTTAAATGGCAAGTCAAATACAGGAGAAGGATCCATCCCCAAATCAACTCTAGTTGCCTACAAGATATTTCCTTGATGGTTCAAACTGGTGAAGGTTTGTGGAAGAGAAGTTGAGAATAGAAAGATGTATTTCTTAGAGTCTCTGCCACCTATGATCCCAACTAACACTACGCATTTTTTTACCCTCTTTTTTAGGGCCAGGGCTATTTATCGCAGACCCAATAATCCTACATAATAGCCACATTGTTATTTCCCCAGTGTTACTCCACTCTATGAAAACAATAAATCTATAATGAACTTCAGAAGCTTTTAGATTAATACGACCCATTGCCTCATCATCCATTTACAGCTTGCCCTTCCTAAACATTACCAACCATATACTGTTGTTTTCTCCCAAAGTGAATTAGTAGAAGAAAAGGAGATTCTTAAAGGACAGTCAGAAAACGTAGAGGGTAAGCCACGTTCCCATAATTTTGACACACAATTTACCTGTGACCTCCCTGTGGAAAGTATCGTAAGATTGTGGTTGTGTCTGTGTTTGGAAGGTGCCTCTGGAGTGCAGGTGGGAGCAGCCAGCCCCCAAGGGAGCCTGCTGGTGATCAACTTTGACCTGGAGCCAGAGTGTCCTGATACTGAGCTTCGAGCCACTCTGCAGTGGATAGCAGCCTCTGAACTTGGGATCCCCACCATCTACTTTAAGAAATCTCAGGAAAGCAGAATCGAAAAGGTACCATGGCCTGTGTTTGGATGTGAATAAAGCTTTGTGTTTTTATCACTGCTGAACACTCAGTAACTTCCCAGTCAACTCACTTAAATTGGAATGATTTGTTCTTGACTTTTCACCTTAAGATGGTGGCTAGAACTTTGAAAACTTCCACCTGCATAAAATCATAACTGTTTCTTTGACCCTTAGTTTATCTCAGCTAGTTGGTGGCAATGAGAAAGTGAATTGAGGAGATGGGAATTCGTCCAGTGTCTAACATCTTGATCGTTTATGTGTTTGTTTGTTTTTGTTTTGATATTTCCTTGCTCTGGAACCAATCTTCTCATAAAACTCATTTAAATAAAAGGTAGAAGAGAAAGATTTGATATATATATAAGAAACTAAAGTGAGGCCACATTGATATTTAAAACAGACTGTGGCATGGGGTCAACGAGAAACACTTATAAGTCCCTATTGAACAGGTTTGCATTAGACAGACTTTCTCATCATTTTTGACCTACCAGAAATATAAAGTGAGGGAATAGATCCTTTGCCAACCTCTACATTAATAGCAACTATAACGCTAACTCCCTATCTTTAAAATTGCCCACTAACTGCTGTAGAATCTCAATTATTAAGATTAATGCACAAATTCATCCGCCAATGTCTTCAAGCTCAATTTTCCCATAACTTAAAAGCACGCCCCTTCTAAAAATGTTCAAATTGATAATAATGTTGCTACATTAGTTTTCTATTGCCACCCGTCATAAACTGCCACAAACTTACTAGCTTAGAATAGTAATTCCCAGCTCTGTTGCCAGAAGTTTGGGTAAATTCTACCTTGCTCTCTGTTTACGGACTTGCAAGGTGGAATCAAGATGTCAGCCTGGTTGAGAACTTGCCTGAAAACTGGGGAAAAACAAGCTTCTAAGTTTGTTCAGGTTGTTGTCCTAATTCACGTCCTCATGGTTGTAGAACTGATGTCCTGTTTCTTTGCAAGGCCACCTCTGGAAGTTGTGGCTTTCCATGACCCCTTCATGGTCTCATACAACCAGTTCCTTACTTCTGCCACCAAACAGAGAAAACACTCTGCTTTTAAAGGGCCTGTGCATGGGGCGCCTGGGTGGCTCAGTTGGTTGAGCATCTGACTTCAGCTCAGGTCATGATCTCACAGTTTGTAGGTTCGAGCCCCGTGTTGGGTTCTGTGCTGACAATTCAGAGCCTGGATCTTGTCTCGGATTCTGTGTCTCCCTCTCTCTCTCCCCCTCCCCCATTCATGTGGTCTTTTTCTCTGGCTCAATAATAATAAACATTTAAAAAAAAATTAAAGGGCCTGTGCAATTAGATTAGGTTCACCTGGTAATCTCCCTTTGATTAACTCAGTATTAACTGAAGTGTCTCTTTTGCCACATACAATAACATAATAAGGGCATAGTTATCTCATCTAATGTACTAAGGTTTAGGGCAGAAATCTTGGGGGCTGTTCTGGGATCCTGCCTATCACTGCTGCGGTGCATTTTTTAATGTCCTATTATCCCAAAGTACCTCCACATATTCATTATACTTGTTTCTCAACAACCCTAGGAGAAGAGCCAAATGGCTATTGCTATCCCTTTTTAATGAGCAAGTCAGGATTCAGAGAGGCTGGCCCGTGAGAAAGGATGGCAAGGGTGGCTCAGCCTAGTCCTGGAGACCTCTCAACAGTGTGTCTCTCTCAAGTTAAATGATCTTGGAGTTGCTGTCTGTATTTTCTTTTTAATGTATAATTGCATTTTAATTCTCACTGTCAAAATCTGGCAGCTTGCCATGAAAGATCCTTTCTCATCTTGCCCACGTACATGGTAATTAGAGCAGCTTCCCCATTTCTGTAACACCAGCGAATGGGATTGGCTACTGGAAAAAAAGATCTAATTTATACTGCCCCCTCTACATCAGCCTCTCTCTCCAACCAGTAATTTATATTTCTCTTCATGTCTAGGACTTTGGACCATTCTATGCGTCTGAATTTTGTCATACCTTTGTTGACAAAGTGATGAGTGGTTCATTGTTTAATAGATTCTCCTTCTACCTTACCATTCAGCCGGCCCAGTGCAAAGAGTGGAGCAAAAGACCCCTCCCTCTTGCCATACACAATCTCAAAGCCTCCCTACCATGGGGAGGGGAACGAGAATATTCTCAGGCAAATGACAGCCTCGAATTCATGGAAAAATGAAAGACAGTCTGGTTTCCAACTTCATCTCCAGAGCATTTCTAGGTCCATTTTCAGATGACCTCTTAACAAAGTAGATTTTTATCCAATCCACCATCTTGAAGAAATAACATAGGACTTTATGTGAATACATGTCTCATAAATCCCCATTAGGTAAAAGGAAAAGGAGTGTATCACTAACTTAATTAGTAACTTGATTATGTAAATCCGGCCCTGACTTGGTATTTCTTTATCCTCACTAATTTTCAATTCTCTGAGGGGATGCCTGTCTTTGGTCATAGCTGTTTTTCTGAGAAAATAAATTCTCCACTGATGTTATCAAGAAAAACATTAAGTAATGTTTTACTCATGCAATTTAGCATCAGATCAAGGAGATTATTTCTAAGGATTGTAATTTTAGGGGCTAAATATTCTAATTATTTTCAGACTCAGTTAAGGTTCCCTGCACAGAATGGCTTCTCCACAAATGGGCACTGTTTGTTGTCTGAGACCGAACTCATAAATAAAGCAAACCCTCACACACAAAATGTTGATATCCTTTCTTTTATCAATGCTGCATTTGAAAACCCAGTGCTCATTTTGATTGTCTTTTTAATTGGCTAAGTAGTTATTTTCCAGTAGTGCAGAAGAGAGATTGGCTTCCCATGAGGCTGTGTCATGCAGGAAAGCACTGCTCCTCCTCAGCTTGGACATGGTTAAAGAGACATCTCTGTTAAGTTCAGAAATGTCATTTTCCCCACCATCACTAGAGTGTTAGATATCATTCACAGATATATACTTCAAGTCACCATTTGTGTGAATTCTGATTTTTTTCTTAATAAATGAATTTAGATAACAATTTTCCCATTCGTGTGTTCCCCACTCAGTACCCCAGCCTGGAGCCAAATTAAGACAGGAGCTAAAGGGGAGAGGATATCATGAGTGAATACTGAAGCAGCTCATCTTTCCCACCATCGGCCTTGGAAGTTGAAGGGCACCTAAAGTCAGCTTATAATGAATTTCAGCCTCATTTCAACTCAGAAGGCAAATGCCAAACATTTTTGGTGGCCAGTGTAGTGTCACTTCTTTCTGAAACTTGACACTTTCATTTTCAAGCTTTTTCTTTCATGATATTTTCTCTACTCATTAAAATGCTATGTCCGCTTGAGAAAGTGTTCTCAGAACACTCATCAAATGTTTATTGAGCATATCTACGACATACTGTTCTTAACTCTGGGAATGTAAGAAACAAAGGACACAAAATTTCCTACCCTCCCTCGTGTAATTTCTATTCTAGTTCAGGAGGGATGCAGAGTAGGGTGAGTGTAAAGCAGGGGAGACTCAGATTGTAAAGAGAAATCTTGAAATATGATGGAAACTTATTTTAGAAAAGGGAAATAAATGCACTGTAAATAGGATTTCTCACATCTCAACTGAGAGCCAAGTGCCCAGAATTATCTGGCACACTTATTTACAATTCATATTCCTAGGTCCTTTCTTAGCCCTAATCACTTTCAATGGGGCCCAGAAGTGTATAGTTTTAACAACTTCCCTCAAGTGAAGCCATTTTGATGAGTCCTCAAGTTTGAGACCCCTTCCCATAAGAAATGTCCTGAAAGAATGGCAGAATTTGAGGTAGACTTTAGTATCCTAAATTCCAGGGCAAAGACTGATGATAATCTTAATGCCTGAGGATCTAAAACACTTTGTAAATGTAATCCACAATGACTGACATCAGTTAAATTTAATGTACTCAATTTAAGGTGTAAAAAAATCATGTACACAATTGGATTTTTAACAAATGACATAAACTGGCCAATTATTTTTCTTTCTGGATCCAAAGTATCATTGCTCTCTAGCCTCTTTTCTAAATCCAATGAGCTTCTGTGAGCTAGAATGGTCAGAGGACTGGCCTCACTGTAAGTAAGTACCTTCCTCATCTTTACGAATTTAAGAATTATTTCTTTTTCTTGGAGGTGATGCAAAGAACAGAGGTAAAAGAGGAAACATGTGCATGCATGCCTTCCCAAGAAAGTGAGGGTCAGAAGAGAAGTGACCTTACCTTTAATTACTCATTCCATGCTACATGCAAAATGGTAGAAGTACAAAAAGACAGAAAAAGGGAAGAAAAATAGGGAAGATTTATATACCATTTTAGTAGGATCAGACTCCCTTAACAAAATACCATAGACTGAGTGTCTTAAACAACACACTTATTGCTCACAGTTCTGGAGGCTGGGAAGTCCAACATCAAGGTACCAGCAGATTCCATTCCCAGGGAGAGCCCTTTCCTTTCCTGTGTCCACATATGGTAGAGAGAGAGCTCTGGTGTCTCTTCATTTATAGGAGAACAAATCTTACCAGAGGAGTCCTGTCCTCATGACCTCATCTAAACCCAATTATCAATCACCCAAAGGCCCCACCTTCCAATACTGGGGCTTGGGACTTCAATATATGAATTTGATGGAGAACACCAACATTAAGTACGTAATAGATATTAAGTCTCTGCATTTAAAAACATAAGAAATTGTCTTGAACTGAATCCTTTAATCATGGTTCTCTAACTTAGTGTGCACTAGAATCAGCTGGGGAGATTTATAGAACCAGATGCTCTGGTCAATTGAATCAGAATCTCCTCTTGGGATGAAGCCCAGGCATTGGAGTTTTCTAGAGGTGTCTGATGGTTCCAGGCCACAGCCAAGGCTGATAATCACGGCTCTACAGGCCATAATTGCAAGAGTGGTATAAAAACCAACTCACATGTGCTTAATAAAATGGAATTCTGCCTTGGACCAAAGAAGGTAGTTGCTTTCAGAAATCTAAGTTGAGTATTTTTTAAAAATCTCACAACTTGCAACAACTCCCATAGATTCTACCATATAATTTTGTAAACAATCGATCTAATTTAGCAAATGCCCCTGGGAATATAAAAGTCCTTTACCATGTAACACTCCTCTTCAAATAAGTCTGTCAGTGATACACCATCACAGGATCTAAGCCATTCTCATTTCCTAAGACAAAATATTTGCTCAAGGAAGTGTCAACTGTGATATGTAAGAGGGGAGCCTAATTATTATTGATTGTGAAGTGGCAGGAAATGAAAATGTTTGATTTTTATTTTTCAGTGTGTTGGAATGAAAAGCTCAGCTCCCTGACACACTAAATAAAGCTGATTATAAAATTACCAAAGCAAGACCGTGGACAGGAACAATGAAAGATCTCAGGCCAGCTGCTAACTTGAATGCAGTTCTAAAAGGTTATGGCAGGGGTGCCTGGGTAGCTCAGTCGATTAAGTGTCCGACTTGAGCTCAGGTCATGATCTCATGGTTCGTGGGTTTGAACCCAGCATTGGGCTCTGTGCTGACAGCTAGCTCAGAGCCTGGTGCTTGCTTCGGATTCTATGTCTTTCTCTCTTTCAGAAATAAATAAAACATTAAAAAAATTTTTTTAAAGGCTATGATAACAAGCTGGGAATGTCCTTTTCTGGTTTCTTCAAAATCTTAGCTTCAGTTTTACTTAGAAATTTCTTTCAGTGAAGGAAGAAAAGAGTGTGGACTTCCTTGTCCATCAGACTCACAGATGTTTCAAGGTCTTGATGTCTGAGATTAAGTCATCGCAGCCTCAAGAATAGGCGGTATTTAGTTGGGCCAGACCATTTGCAAAAGCTGCTTTATTGAAATATCAGATTGTATTTAGAAATCCTGAAACAGATCCTAGGCTGTGACCATTCCACAAACTACTGGCGAGCGTCTAGCTGGCAGGCCACTTTGACAACTTGGCATCAAGTCACCATCACCCTGTGGTCATCACCACAGTGGGAGATCCTACTTCAGCAAGTCCTGAGTAGATGGAAAGAATCTAGTAACTGGGCTTCCAGAAAGGTCTGAGGCCAAGAGCCTTCTGGGAAGGGCTTAGCAAATATTGGCATCTGTTCCAGAGCTTTGATAGTTTCTTAGAGCAGTGACTCAGAGATAAAAGTTGGGAATGAAATGGTAGCCCAGTGAGCCAGAACGTACAGGAAGCGAAAAAAAGAACTGAGGCTATATTTCTGTGTATTTTATGTTGACTGCGTCTTTATAAGACATTTTAAGGGAGAGGAAGCACCCTCAAGGGATGGGTCTAGCCTAAGGCTATTGGTGACCCTTGATGGAAATCTTGAAGAGAAGTCACCAACCTATGAGCCTCTCTCAGTGAGATCTCAGAAACTTGATAGTCAAGCCTTCTCGGCTGGTAACACCTACTTTCTAGACTTCCAGTAAGAGCTGGAAAAGTAAGAGCTGGAAAAATCTGATTAATCAAATCATGCAAAGACATCCTAGCCTTTCTCCCCTTTTTCTCTGATGTCTCAATCTTTCCTTTTCCTTTTGCAATGAAAAGCCAGTGTCTCTGGAAATGTGATGCTGGGGGAGGGGACTATTCGAGACAGAATGAGGAGCCAATAAGTGGCACCAAAAGTTCAGCGCTTGATTTCTTTGGCTTAAATGTATACATCCAGTGAAAATGTGTACATCCAATGAGAGATTATTTGTAAGACAGATAGAAGGTCCTGGGAGCTATGCTATCCAGTACTGTCACAGAGAGTCCAATTCAAACCTGAGGAAACTCTAGAAATATCTAAAAGACAGACTTTTGAAGGAAGAATCCCATCTAGTCTCCCAAAGTCAATGGAAGGCAACTACTGTGAAGAAGCAAACTCCAGTTCACTTGAAAGACCTCTATAACAATCGCAATTGTCTAAAAAGAAAATAAGACTGTCCTGGAAAATAGTCCCTACTGTCACAAGAGATTAAAAACACAGGCCAGAGGGCTGTCGGCTTTGGACAGATGGTTGAATGAGATAACTTTGAGGCTCCTCCGTGGTCCACAAGTCCTAACTCTGTGCTTTATTTTAGTTTCTAGATGTCGTGCGGCTGGTTCAGCAGAAGTCCTGGAAAGTGGGAGATATCTTTCATGCAGTTGTTCAGTACTGCAAAGTGCATGAGGAGCGGAAGGAGGGGACCCCAAGTCTCTTTGATTGGCTTTTGGAACTGGGATAAGGCCACTGTGCCGTTAGAGTATTCCTTCCTTCCATTCCAGCTTAGGTTACAGTGGTTTGCTCTAAATGCTCTAAACCTTTTCAAAACATCCCATCACATTAGCAGAGCTATACAAAATCTGCTGTTCAAGTCTGCTGCACATGGAATGAATGTGAGGAATAGCAAAATATAGATCTGTACAATCAATACAACCTGTGAGCGAGTCCAAAAAAAAAAAAAAAAAGCTTATAATAGAACCACTGGGAAGACAGAAATTTTAAGGGGCCTCAAACAAAAAGCTTTTAACTAGGCCCAAACTCCAGGAAAGCTGGACTTAAATATTTTTAACAATATAAAATGATACGTAATGTCTCCAAGTATGCGAATCAACTAGAAACAAAGCCACCAGTCAAAATAATTTTATAAACTATGATGTAACCTTTATTTTACTTTCCTGAGCTGATTAAGGGGCTATCAGCCCAGGTAAACACTTAAGATATGGGTGAGAAATTTCCAGAATTTTGATATAAAGGATTTCCACTTTCAGACCATTATCAGTGGATATTAAGAGGAATGCAAGAGTACCATCCATGTCCTTCTGCCAACATGATTTCATTTATTCATGGCAACTGGCTGATAAATATCCCACATCTCCCCAGCAATGTCTGCATTCCAAGCTAACCAGAAATCTATTGGTGTTCAGTTGAGAGAGAGAAAGACTGAACATTGTCTTGTTTCCATCTCTGTGTTGCTTGGGTAACATGATCACAGGATTCTTACCATAAGTGAAAACTTTCTTACCAAAAAAAAATGTTTTGAGATAAAATCTGCTTGTGTATTAAATTATATAAAATATAAACATTCATTTTATTTTTATTGTAAATTATGAAGAGATTATTACCTTAAACAATATATGAGTTAGCTTAGAGATTCATTAACATGAGAGGATTGTTGTCTTAGGTCATATCTTGACACTTGAGCTCAGTGGCTTCATTATAAATGCGTTGGTACTGGTATGGCCAACCTGCTACCCGGATGACATAGTGACAGGCTCAGGATTTGGCATAACCCGTTAGGACCATAGACTCTTCCTGAATCAAAGACACTGGCATTTAATTTGGAAAAAAAGAAAAAAGAAAACCTTATCACACTGAAATATTTTAATAACAGAGCTTCACTCTTTTGAAAAACCAAGGTATCTATCATCTCCTTAATAAATCTTCCCCTTCAACTAACTGAGGTATGCTGGCTGTTATGTTCTTGACCAGAGAAGGTGTTTGTTAAAGACTTCCTTAAATACCGTGCTTGTACTCTATTTTGAAAAATTGTGAAGTACTTTTAAATGTGAACAAGGCCCCACGCTGTCAGTGCTGGACTTCTCTGTCATCCACATCTGGAAATGTCAGGAGAGCTTCCTTATGAGCCGTACCTCCCTTTTCACACACCCGGGAATCCTCCCCAGAATTCATCAGACATCCGTTGTATCAATAGTCCAGACTGAGGATCTGTGTTTAATTTGTCACATTAACAAAATGTCAGATTTTAAAATGTATCCATTATCTCAGACTGAAAGCTCTTTGTGCTACTGAATGGAAAAGGATATATTTATTTTTTAAACAATCCCAGAATATTGTGTGTAGCCTTTTTTGTGCCGGAATGAATGTTTACTTATCCTACAAAGCACAAATGCAGGACTGTAACCGTGTGATGAAGTTATACATGTTGTACCTAATGTTGCAAATTAATCAATAAACTTTTACTGCCGAGCGGTTGGTCTTTTTTTGTCCAAATATTAGCAAGTGCCTCCTAGAAAAAATAGCCATAGTGTTATGACTGGATGACGGCAGATTATCCTTTAGACGAGTTTTACTGTTCCACGTTCAACTTTTGAATAAGAAAATGTTCTTTGACTAAATTTGTTAGCAGCAGTGATATTCATGTAAATCAGCATTTCTCATCATGGCACTACTGACATTTGGGGCTGAGTACTTCTTTGTTGCAGGGGTTGTACTGTGCAGTAAGTATGCCTGGCTTATCCACTAGATGCCAGAAGCCACTCCCCGTCGTGACAACCAAAAATGTCTCCCAACATTGCCCAATGTCCCCTGGGTGGTGAAAATCACCACTAGTTGGGAGCCACTGGTATAAATAATGTACTGAAGGGGCGGAGTCTGAGGCTCTAGGAGGTGTTAGGGTAAAGGAAGGGGGGGAGACTGTGGCCTCTAGTCTAGGGAATCCCAGTAGGAGCTCGAAAACCAGGCACCCCTCCCAGGTTCCTCAGGTCCAGGGGCTGTGGCCTTTATAGCAAGCCTGGAGGACAGCAGAAAGAAGCAAAGGACAAACAAGTCTTGGGGATAAACTGACTCCAGTATACTAGAGGTAAACTTATCAGGCTTCATGGAAAATGGATCAGTGCTCTCAGGAAATACATGATTTTTTGTACTCAGGAAATACATGATTAGAATTGGTGCAAATAAGGCACTGAGACTTCAGAGCAGAGCACTTTATATCATTCAACTAATAAGAAGGGATATACGTGCTCACAAAGAATTATCCAGTCAGCCAGAGGGTGATGTCGGATAAAAACCAACTCTTGGGGCGCCTGGGTGGCTCAGTCAGTTAAGCGTCCAACTTAGGCTCAGGTCATGATCTCATGGTTGGTGAGTTCAGCCCACGTCGGGCTCTGTGCTGACAGCTCAGAGCTTGGAGCCTGCTTCGGATTCTGTGTCTCCCTCTCTCTCTGCCCCTCCCCTGCTTACACTCTGTCTCTCTCTGTCTCTCAAAAATAAATAAATGTAAAAAAATTTTAAAAAATCAACCAACTCTGGCCAGTGGCAAGGAGAGATTTTATTTGAAAGGATTAAAATAAGAAGGAGAGAGGAGCTGTTGCAGGTGGGGACAGGCACTATGGTAACAGTGAGAGGGTTCCAGCTGTGACAACTCCGAGTGTCTCAACGTGAAGCAAAAGGGAGTTTTCTTTTATAGTGAGAATGATGGAGAAAGGGCCTGGTGTGGAGAGTGGGATGGATGAGCCCACCCGGCGGAGGTGGTGTGATGGGAGAGGAGAGGAGAGCCCGTTGTGTCCTGAACTCAGCCTGTCTTCAGGACGCACTTTTGGGGGAGGGCTGTGTGCTGCATCAGGCTGAGGACCCAGCAGCGTTCAAGGGCCTGGGGAAAGGGGAGAAGCTTAACTGAATTTGGTGACCACACACCTTGAACCAGTTGATCAGTGGGTACAAGCAGTTCTCTTAATCATTTATGAGGCGAAGAATGGGAATTTGATGGGCCCTTGTCTGAAGTAACTCAGGAGGTATCCAGGAGTCCAAGGCCCAGGACTCGGAACCAGCCAAAGGCATGACCTGAAAACAGGCCTCTTTTAGGAATCTGCAAGGGCTTGAGCAACCCAGGTCTCCTGACACCCTTTCCTGTACAAGCAAATACCACCACCTGATTCTAGCGCAATAGGTAGAATACCTGCATTTCTGTGTGGCCATGATTGTAAGCTCCTGGGGGGCGGGGGCACCTCTGACTCATCCATGGGCTCCTCACTAATCCCTCCCACAAATCTTGGTCCATGGAAAAAGCTAATAGGCCATGGATAACTTTGGTTTACAACTAATGATGTTCAACCACTAATTCTAGAAACACAGTTCTACCATAAGGTTCTCCTTAGCTTACCAGAGAATGCCGCCTGCTATATTAAACTTCTCAAGATTTTTTATGGAATTACTTTCGGACTTAAGCAAGTAGAACTTTCTATTTAAAAACAACTGCTTTTTATTTTAGCACACGAGAACATTTGCAGAACTGAGAATGTTCTCATGGTATTGGGATGAATTTAAGTGATGTTCAGGACATAATCAGCACAACTTAGAAGCCAGTAGAGCATAGACAGGTTTGAATGCAGTGGACAGGGGAAAAAATATGAACCTCCCTCGCATCAGCAAAAATGGTACTCTAAAAAAGCCAACAAAATGTTATCTCCTGTATTGCTGCATGAATCCATTGGCCATCTAAATTTTCCATTTCCTGAAATATCCCCCTTAAAAATGCCCCCTCATTAAAGTCTCATATCCAGTATCACATGCTTCTTTTCAGTTTTCGCGTCTCTTTCCTCTTTACTCCCCTTCTGTCCTTCAGAAATGTCCATTCATTAAATTCTTATCAATAGTTATTTATTTGCCTTGGGAAGATTCTCACTGCAGTTCACAGATTGATGAACTCTGTCCCATTTAACTGCTTTACTCTTTGCTGCCCCTTGTTTCCAACCCAGAATGTGGCAGGGAATCCAGATTCTACCAGGACGCTCTAAGCACCGCAGAGCACAGGTGTAAAGATTGTTTCCTGGCAGATTGTGTGGTCCCTGGGCTGAACACCTGGCCCAAGTCTTTTTTTTTAATTCATTTTTTTTATTTTATTGACATGTAGTTGACCTACAAGAGTATATTAGTTTCAGGTGCACAACACAGTGATTCAACAATTCTATAAATTATTCAATGACACCATCTGCCACCATACAATATTATTATTATTATTATTTTAATGTTTATTTTTAAGGAGAGAAAGAGTGTGAGCAGGGGCGGGAGGAGCAAAGAGAGAGAGGGAGAGAGGCAGAACTCAAGTGGGCTCCAGGCTCCGTGATGTCAGCACAGAACCCCATGCAGGGCTTGAACTCATAAAATGTGAGATCACGACCTGAGCCAAAGTCGGACTTTTAACCGACTGAACCACCCAAGCACCCTACAATATTATTGACTATTCCTTATGCTATAGCTCTCATGCCCATGACTACCCTCTGCCCTGCCAACCTCCTCTCTGGCAACCACTAGTTCATTCTCTGTATTTATCAACCTGTTTCTGCTTGTTTGTTGTTTCGTTACATGCCACATAAAAGTAAAAGCAGATGGTATTTGTCTTTTTCAGTGTGACTTATTTCAATCAACATAATACTCTCTTGGCCCATCCATGCTATCACAAATGGCAAGATCGCATTCTTTTTAATGGCTGAGTAATATTCCATCACATGTATACCACAATTTCTTTATCCATTCATCTATCAGTGGACACTTAAGTTGCTTCCATCTCTTAGCTATGATAAATAATGCTACTGCAATAAACATAGACTTACGTATATCTTTCAGAATTAGTTATTTCATTTTGTGTATGTGCGAATTCCCAATAGTGGAATTATTGTATCATTTGGCATTTCTAGTGTTAGTTTTTTGAGGACCCTCTATACTATTTCCCACAGTGGCTGCAGCAAGTTGCATTCCCATCCCCTTTTCTCCGCATCCTCGCCAATACCAGTTATCGCCTTTTTTTTTTTTTTAAATACCAGTCAGCCTCAAATCTTTATAAACACAAAACACATCCTTCTTTGGCCACATCAAAAATGACAGTTTGAGACACAGATCAGGTAGGAGCAAGATTTTTGTTTCTTACAAAGGAAAGTGGGATGAATCGTCATCTGTTGAAACAGAATGAAGGTGGATAAAACCAGGACAGCCTCTAGTTTGGAGCGCACTGGAATCTTCTTCATGGCTATGTGTGCCATGTGTGAAGGTTACTCTCACCTGCTATTTCAAGCACCAAGACAAGTATTTTAAGTCTAGCAACATAGTGATAAAGGCAATGAGGCCACATGTCGACCTTTTACAAAAGCCTTAGAAATGTCTAATAAAGCCTTAATAAATTAGATCAGTTATTTCCTTCTGCCTTCATTTGACATCAGAATCTTCTTTTAAAACTTAAGTGCAAGTATATATAAGAAAGCAGTCATTTACAGCCCCAGCTGCCTGTGCCCTCCAGCATATAAGTTTTTTCTGAAACATTTTGTTTTCCTTTGCTTTTTAATGTAGCAGATAAAGTATGCAGATAACATGATATAGGAAATCACTTCCCACTGTAACATTCTATAAATTGCTGTTTGGCAGAGAGAAAGGAAAATGTGGTATTCCCCTGAGGAAAAAACCAGTTATTCTATAGAATTTGGTGTCTTGGGGAAATTAAGATTAGACCTCAAGCAGTAGATTGTATCTTTGTTTCCTGATTGCTTGGAGCAAGATGCAGAGAAATCAGGTTTTGAACAATTTTGGATAAAGAATTGAGGGAGGGGTGCCCGGGTGTTTCAGTCAATTAAGCGTCTGACTCTGGAGTTCAGCTCAGGTCATGATCTCACGGTTCTTGAGACTGAGCTTTGTATTGGGCTCTATGCTGACAGCCTGCTTAGGATTCTCTCTCTCCCTCTCTCTTCCCCTGCCCTGCTCATGCACACTCGTGTTCTTGCTTTCTCTCTCTCTCTCAAAATAAATAAATAAATGGTTTTTTAAATATTAAAAAAATAATTTAAAAATTTTAAATTTTAAAATTTAAAATATTTAAATTTAAAAATTTAAATTAAAAAATTTAAAATATTTAAAAATATTAAAAAAAGAAAAGTTTGAGAGTATTCAGAAGGACAAAGAAAAATGTAGTTATGATTCTGAACATTTTTGTGCTATAGGCTCTTTTGAAAATCTAAGGGAAACCTATGTAAAATTCAGGGATTACCTATACAGTTTTGGGAGGATGGTGCATGCCATTTTCATAAACCTGCCCTAGACTCTACATCTTTAGAAAATAAAACCCATGTCTTGTTCATTCAGTATCACTCTCCAGATCCTCCCTCTAGTGCCTAATCTAACTTAGTACCAAACAGATTCTCACTACATATTTGTTTAAATAACCGCCTCCTTCTAGGAGCTCATGTGTTTGTGAGGAAAGCATGTCGAAGGGGTCAGATTCTGATTAAAAAGAATACTATTTTAAAGGCATTTTTTGTTTAGAATATGTCCTAATCAAGGAAGGAAGAAAGGGAAGGAGGGAGAAGAAAGGGAAAGAAAGAAAGAAAGAATGTGAGGAAAGCATGTCGAAGGGGTCAGATTCTGATTAAAAAGAATACTATTTTAAAGGCATTTTTTGTTTAGAATATGTCCTAATCAAGGAAGGAAGAAAGGGAAGGAGGGAGAAGAAAGGGAAAGAAAGAAAGAAAGAAAGAAAGAAAGAAAGAAAGAAAGAAAGAAAGAAAGAAAGAAAGAAAGAAAGAAAGAAAGAAAGAAAGAGAGAAAGGAAGGAAGGAAGGAAGGAAAGAAGGAAGGAACAAAGGAGAAAAAGAAAGAGGAGGAGAGGAAAGGAGAGGAAAGGAAAGGAAAGGAAAGAAAGAGAGAAGGGAGGAAGGGAAGAAGAAAGGAACAGAGAAGGAAAGAAAGAAATAGGGAAAGGAGGTAAGGGGGAAAGAAACCAATGTAACTCTTCAAGAAAAGTGAGAAAACTCTAATTCCAGTAGAGTTTATATAACATATATAACATAGGTCATGGTTAATATATGACAAGATACATGTCCACATGAGCTTCTTTAAGCTTCAGTCAAAACCTTGGCCCCATTCATGACTTCTAAGGAGGTTTCCATGCAGCAACAAGAGTTTCTTCTCATTGTTTCTCACCTGCCAGGGGCTGAAGTTCTGATGTCCACCCTCCAGTCAAACCACACACATTTGTTTTTCCTTCATCAACATTTGCTGGAAAAAAAAAGAGAGCAGTTCTAGCTACCTGCCACTCAAGGAAGATTAAATGCATTACTTTTGATTAAAAATACATCCAGAAAAGGAACAATATTCAGCCACAAAAAGAAGGAAATCTTGCCATTTGCAACAATATGGTGAGAACTTGAGGGCATTGTGAGACAAAAAAAAGGCAAACACCGTATGGTCTCACTTGCATGTGGAATCTTCAAAACAAAACAAAACAAAAACAAAAGCAAAACACAAAAAAGCTAATAATAAAAAACAAGAGAGAGATCAGATTTGTGGTCACCAGAGGTGAGGGCTGGAAGGAGGGGGCATTGGAGGAAGGGGGTTAAAAGGTACCAACTTCCAGTTACGAGATAAACAAGAACTAGGGATATAACGCACAACACTATGAATACAGCTAACGCTCTTGTAGGACCCCCAGGAAGGTTGCAGAGAAAGTAGATCCCAGGAGCTTATATCATGAAGAAAAACACCTTTCTTTTTCTTTTTCTTTTTCTTTTCCTTTTCCATCTATCTGATGGATGTTAACTAAGCTTATGTGGCAATCATTTCACAATCTATGTAAGCTGAATCATTAAGCTCTACAGTTGAAACTTACACAGAGCAGTATGTCAACTATCGCTTAATAAAACCAGTGGTGGGGGCGTTGAAACCAATAACAATGGTTAAGACAGTAAATTTCGTGTTATCTCTCTTTACCATAAAAATGCCATTCAAAAGTGCACCAATTACAACAGCCCTGCCATGTACCCCTCTGAAGAAATGGGAAGCTGTAAGCTTACGCCCTTAACAACCATTACTGTCTGGCTAAGCATTTCTTGACAGTCCAGTAACCAATTTTCAGAAACAAGAGCCAAGAAAAGGAATTCAGTACAATGCCTGGCATTCTGATAAGCGTTCACATTTAGTTCATTCTCTGAACATTTCTTCGGCGCCAGACACAAACACTGTTTCCATTGACCCATGAAAATGCAACAGGGAAGAGACAATGGGGTCAGCAATTTAGGATTTCCATTCTAGTGAGGGACACAGGTGACCAGCCAAAACAAAAGTACAATATGGGGAAGACATATGGCAATAGTGAACAGTGCTGGAAGTGAAATGATTAAAAAGCAGGGCGAGGCTGAAAGAGGGCTGGACAGTGTTCATTTGGATCATGTCTAACCCCAGCCATTCCAAGTTCCTCTCCAGGTAAATCTGAAAGTTTTTGAAGAAGTCAAACATTGGCATGTGAAATGGCCCTGACCACTTGTTAGTCGGTATAAACACGTGATTTGGGGTCCTGAGTAAGCAGGCACTGCGATGTCACCTACTGTCTACACTTCAGCAACTGAGAGAGCTTGAACTGGCTTGTTACCATGGCAGCATAACCACATGCTCTAGTGGGTGATGGTTGAAACAAGAGTTAACCATTCCAAAGAGCAGACTGTGCAGGGAGCCAAGGATCCCTGCTCTTTGGTGGTTTCTTCTCTCGCCTCCATGTCTGATGGGCTGTATATTTTTCTGCCTTCATCTGAGATCCCCAAACATTCTCTCCGGCCATTTTCTGAACTTCCTTCAACTCTTGATATCCCTGCATGTGGCGTTCTGTTGCCCTGCATGAGCACGTGGCTTGGTGATACAGAAGTACACTCTTGCCTGGGGCAGGGAGCCCTGTCTTTCAGAATGTCAAGGACAATACTGTCATCAGCAGAACTCTTCTGATTGACGAATAAATAACATACACAAATAAACGAATTTATACCTGGAAGAAAATGAATTTTCCCAACTCGGCATGGACGCTTTGGCAACCCCTTAAGCTGGAAGATAGTGACATCTGCTAATGAGAGTCTGACAAATCCAAGCATGGCCAGCTTCTAATGATTCTGAAAATAGAAGATAGCCTGGTCCAGAAGCTCCCTGGTGTTAATTAGTCAACATTTGACTAATGATTTCTCCCTCATGTTCCTTCTTCAGGTCCATATAATTCATTTACATAGGAAAAAGTTATGGACCCGATTTTGTAGGTAAGGATATTGAGATTCAAAATGGTGAAGGGACCTAATCAAGGTATCAAGACTAAGAAGAAAAGTAACAACAACACCCTCTGACCATTATTGACCACTTGCTCTATATGTGGCAGAGAGTATTTTAAGTGTTTTATATGTACTAACTTGTTCAATCTCCACAACAGCCCACTGAGGTAGGTTTTATTATTATGATTTCGTTATTCAAGAATCTGGAACATGGCAAGAGTAAGTAGCTTGCTTAAAGTCACAGAACGAAACTGGGCAGAGTAGGATTCATTTTAAATTGGCATAGGGGCAGCTGGGTGGCTCAGTGAGTTAAGCGTCCGACTTCAGCTCAGGTCATGATCTCACAGTTCGTGGGTTTGAGACCCGCATTGGGCTGTGTGCTGACAGCTTAGAGCTGGGAGCCTGCTTCAGATTCTGTGTCTCCCTCTCTCTTTGCCCCTCCCTCACTCATGCTCTGTCTCTCTCTGTCTCTCAAAAATAAATAAATGTTAAAAAAAAAAATAAATTGTCATAAATTGGAGGCACAAGAGGTGAGAGAGGTCAAAGGGTAGACCACACAGAGGGAAAAAGAAGCAGAATCACAAACCACTAATCATCCTTTATCAGTTCAGTCATGTATTTTCTCAACTACACAGTCACTCTCCCAAAAATAGAGGAAGAACAATGAACAGAACTCTGTGTTTCTTTGACAGCAATGAGGGCGGGGAAAGTGGAGTTGATGACTATTTATAAGGCTAAGATAACTGTTTGAGAATACCCCCATGCAGGGATACTTCTAGATCATTCACAATAGCTGACTCCAGGTAATGCTTTATGAGAATGCAAAATGGAAAGTTATCCTCAATCTGGACAAATATTAGGTTATAAAGTGTTTTGCAAAACTTTAAAATCACAATAAAATTGTCTCCACCAAGAAAAAAATGTGTTGGCTTTTCTCATGATGCTTTTAGAAGCATTTTTCAAATGTTATATTATATTTAACCTTTTAAAATGCTGCATTATATTAAACATTCTTAACCAATAATGAATGCTGTACCATTTATCTGTTCGAAATGAAAGTTAAACAGCCAGCCAAAGGGCAGAATCATTCAAAGGAAGCCAAAGGAAATGCACGCCAGCCAAAGATTCAGAATGGAAAGAATAAACATCTCAGACACACTGGGAGGTGAATTTTAAATTCTGTTTTTAGAGCTTGACTCTAGGAGGCAGCAAGAAAAAAAGAAAACATTAAAAGGAGGACATTTTCAAAGTAACAAATTGCCAACATTCAGTCATGATGGGTCTGAGAGGTAGCATGGCGGGAAGAGGTTAGGGATGATGAAGTCACCACAGCACACAAGCCTGTTTGGCACCTATTACATCCTGAAAGTGACACCTGTCCTTTCCCTATCTGGGCATGAGTGACTCTCACTGACTGTGGGGAATGGAGATTCTTGGCATGGAGCAGCCCAAAGGAAATTGGTCAACACTGCCAGGGCCACAAGGGTCATTGCCAAGACGGAAGCAGATGATTATCACATATGGTGGCCCCCATGTAGTAGAGTCTGGGTGGCCTCATCAGCAGCCTCCTGTCTCCCATTCCTCCTCATCTGATTTCATGTAGAAATCCACCTAACCCACGTGATGCAGGAGAAACTGACTTTATCTCAGCGCATGCAGTCTGGACAGAGCCCGTCCCAAGAGACAGAGCCCAGCCTTCTCATACTGAAATACTTATCAGCTCTGGGGTGGGCTTGCATCTGAATCTGCCCAAACTGAAGGGAAGGAATTATACAGAGGGCTCTCTCTCTCTCTCTCTCTCTCTCTCTCTCTCTCTCCAACCCCCAACAAAAATTAAACAGGCAGGCATCCCCCTGGCTGCTTTTAGCAGGCAACTTGCAAATGTAAATGGTTTAATAAACAACCTGAATTGCATGAGGCAAACAAAAACATGGTACATTTTTAAATTTAACTATTAGGCCAACTGCATTTGCTCAAATTTCTTTTTGCCACCCAATTATGGATCTAGGGCATACCCTGTAGTTTGTGGGTGCTTTTATGACTAAAATCTCCCGCCAGTCTAATTCGATTTACAGCCTGGCACTTACATGCGATCTAAAAGCTCTCGTTCCCTTTCCGTTGAGCACCAGCCAGGCTGTGGCCTGAGGAATTTGAAATGGGAAGGGGGACAGAGTTTGCTATTTTTGTCTTTTTCCCCCCCACCTTTTCTGGTTCTATCTCTCTCAGTGTTGGGCAGTGGGAGGAGGGACAGGAAACAGAGCAAATGTTTCTTTCTCTATTTGAAAGTGCAACTGCAATTCTCTGTTGACTGTGATTGCTTCTCCAGTTAATATCACCCAATTGGTCATGCACCCCTTTCTTGAAGCAGGAGCCCAAACATCTATTCTTCCCAAAGGATAAGGGTGTGAGTATTTTGGAGGGCCCCATGGGATCCTTCATTTCTCTGAAGGAGGAGACACAACTCCAGCTTTGCCTTTTCTTCCTACAGCCCAATGACCCACCCCCATTCCCTAACTTCTCTCTTTCTCTCTCTCCCCCTCCCCCATCCAAGTCTCTTACTCCTGGTTCCCAATACCTAACAGACACCTCTCTTGAAGAGTGTACCTGCGAAACAACTAAGGCACAGCTACCTACCATAATGTCCAGAGTAAGCTAAGGCAAACTCATCATGGCGAACCATGACAATCTTACCTGCCCCAAATCTGTCCCTCTTCTCTCTTCATCTCAGCAATGCCTTCTCTCTGGAATTTTATTCTCCACTTGGATGTGCTTAAAGTAAAAGACTAATCAAGGCTGCTGTCTAAACAGGCAGCCAATCAAAAAAGTAAACAAACCAGAATCCCTTACATAAGGGATGTTTTGGTGTTCCCTCTGATTTCAAGAAGAAGAAGGAAAAAATGCCCTCTGCCCAAGAAGAAAGACAGAGGCAGAGGGTCCCGTTAATCATGCAGCTGGGAGCAAACGAAGATGACTGAAAAGTCTTAAGAAGCTGTGTTCTTCCCATTTCTAGATGTCAATTTTGGCCAGAGAAACAGTGACAACCAAGAGAGAGGGATTTCTTGTGAGTATACAACAAGAAGATGGCCATATGCACACCAGGAGGCATGCCAGATCTGTTGATGCCTTGATATCAGGCTTCCCAGCCTCCAGAACTATTGAGAAACAAATGTTTGTTGTTTCAGCCCCTTGTCATCGTATTCTGTTAAATCAGCCTGAACTGAGGCAACTCCAGAGAACCTCAGTTCCCCCCTCTGCCTTTCTGTGATCACACACACATTCGGAGACAGTGAGATAGTACTGGACAGGAATAGAGTTACAGTGAGAAAGCTTGAGGGCTCTGCTAAGGAATAGTGACTTTGAGGTTCCACATGACCTGTGTTGTAAAGCACAGATCAAGTTTGGAAAAGCAGAAATGGAAGACATGTTGGAAAAAGATTTCTAAGCAAAAAGAAGAGGGTAGGCAATGGGATGGGTCTCAAAGCCAAGGCAGTGCAGGAAACAGCATGGAAAATGGGAGGATTTATGATTTGAAAGCAGTTGGAGCCAAAACATAGAAGTCCATGAACTAAGATGTAGGATTCATTCAAGAAACATGGTGTTTTTTGCACATTCATTTTGAAAGTAGGTTACTTGTATTTTGTATTATTCTACTATTTTGAATTTAGACAAGCTATTACAATCATTACAGATACACAGAGTAGCTTAAAATATAATGTGGATTCTGTGATTCAAGTCATGCTTTGATAAGTTGGAGACTTCTATTAATGTCTGCTTTGTTCACAATAAGAAAGAGCAACAGCCAAAAGAGTGAAGATTTGAGATAAAGGAATCTAGCCCTGTGTCTCATTTACCACACCTGTGTATCTCTGAGGAAATCATTAAGATTTCTGAAACTCAGTTTATTCATCTGTAAAATGAGAATCATATACTTTCCATACAGTGTTGTGGTATTTGGTTTAACAACATTTGCAAACATGTTTTGTAAACAGCAAGGTGCTGTTCAAGGGATAGTGTCATTATTATTTCTGAATCCTAGGCTCTATTTTGGTAAGGTCACCCCAGTTGATGCTTGCTTGAAAAATGACATATATAAGTCTGCAGAGGTAGAGTTAAAACAGGCTGAAGTATTTATAAATCTAGTTTTCATCTGGTCAAAGCATATTTGGCATATACTCACCTGAGGGGAAGCTCTCAAGTGTCAAGTTCATGGACCCATGAATAGAGCCTCTAATTGAGGGTGGTCAACATAGCTTGAAGTAGCGTTGCTGGGAGCTTGGAGAACATAAGATTTTTTTAAAGGAAACTTTTATGTCTTACTTCTGCATTTACACTTCCTGATTCTCTATATTTTCCCAGTCCTCTATCTCAACTCCATAAGAATATGGAACTCTATATTTTGGAATGAGTGTTGAGAATGAAACATGTATTTAATCACCTTCCATCCCTGCTGTGTACTATCTGAATTCCTAAACCATAGAATTCTTTTTAACATAATAAAATTGCAATGTGCCACTGAGTGGTTTGTTATACTGCATGGTACCAAGGAGATTTGCCTTTATTCCTTCAAGGATAAGCTTAAGGTGTTTCTTTGATGTGTTTTAGCTACTATATATCTAAATATACCAATTTTAAAGTTATATTTTGGACCTAATAAACTTCTTGAATCTGTGGTTTGTGTCATAAACAGTTCCCGAAAATTCTCAGCAATTGCTATTTCTGTACCATTCTGTCTTATCTTACTTTCCTTATCTCCCTATCTCATTAAACATGTTACACCTTTTGTTTCTCATACATTCTTAGTGTCTCTTCATGCTACATCATTTATTCTGACATACCTTTCAGTTTAAAAATTCTCTCTTCAGCCAAGTCTTCTGTTAAACTCATTCATTGTGTTTAAATTTCAGTCACTGCTTTTTAGTTGTAGAAGTTCTGGGGTTTTTAAAATCTGTTTTGCCACTTTTCACAGCTTCTTACTCCTTACAGATATTTCCAAGTTTTATTTAAAAAAAAAAACAAATATTTCTTTGTACATAATAAGTATAATTGTTTTATGGTTTACGTCTGATAATTCTTAGATCTGAAGTCATGTTGGATCTATTGCTATTGTCGATAGATCGCACTTATGTCATCTTGGTTCATTGTGCACCTGGTGTTTTTGATAGCATGCTGAATATTTTATTTGAAAACTATTTGTATATATAATTTTAGGCCTATGATAATGAAACCTTCTACGGAGAATTTTTGCTCGCTTTCACAAACAAATGTCTGAGACATCTTTCCGTCTTGACCCATCTAAAGCCTAAATTCAGGAAATGGTAGACTAATGGAGATCAGAGCTTCTCAAATTCTACAATGCATACAATTCAGCTGATATCGTGTTTAATAGTGGGATTATCAATAGGAATACAGATTTGTATTCCGTGTGTCTGAGGTAAAGTCCAGAATTCTGCGTTTAACAAGCTCCCCGGTGATAGATATGCTAAATTTTGAATAACATGTATAAAGCTAGATGGAAATATTGAGTGGGAGTTGGAAGATGAAAACTCATGATAGAATACATTCCAAGCATAACTTCTAAATAAAATGCTACTCCAAACATGTTTGAACCTTTCCTTGATGATATATTAGACATACAGCAACTGGAGAGATTGAAGCACGTCTGAGCAGACCTGATGCTGTGGTATTCCCAGTAGGACTCTGATTTCAGCAGAGATGATTTGCAAGGAGAGAGGGGTTTATGGGTAGACTGGAATGATAATAGAGAATAGTATATCTACCCCCAACAACATTTCCCATGATCGGGTATCTAAGGCCCGTGGAAGACAGGTCTGCAGACAAAAGCTGAAGGAATCAATTTCTTAGGAAACTATATAAGACACAGGAGTATAAGCAGGAAACCATCTGGGAAACCAGTCTGTGACCTCTCCTTAGTAACTAGTACCAAGTAGGCATATTTGTAGGGTGGGTAGTTCCCTTCAAGTTCAAGGACATATTCAAAGCAATCCAGAACAAAATACCTTAAGTAAATTCAGCTCGCAAGAAATACTTCCAGGATATGTATCTATGTGTGCATGTATCTATACACATATATACACATACACACACATATACACACTTTTTAGGATCTAAAGATCTATATATATTGAATATCCAAATACGGGGAAATTCTTAATTAATGGAGGTGTATTGGAAAATTCGCAAGAATTTTTAAGAAGCAGACCTTTTAGGGTTCAAATTCATGCTCTGTCATCACTGGTGGGGGTACATTGGGTTAGTTACTTGGCTTCGTACATTCCAGGAAGTTTGTGAAGCTTGAAAATGACCACCATTACAAATTACTTGGAGTATATTAGGTCTTTCATGATAAATGTAAACATCTTTACTTTTCCCTTCCCTCAGCAGCAACAACTTAAAAAAATGTATCTAAATCCCAAGTACAGCTTTATCCACTTAGGACTGTGATGAAAGAAGATCTAGAACATTTGCATAAGAGATGTCCTGGAAATCAGCATCACTATTGAATAAAGCAATGGAAATGTAAGCCTTCTCCTCACTCCTTTTTCAGAAAACTAATGCACCAGGCTGGGAACCATGATTTATCTGGTCTCACCATTCCAAAGTTAAAGGAAACAGACTTGGAATAATTAGCTAATAAATTTCATTCTTATTTAATAACCAAGGGAAAAGATCATTCTTCCATATCCTCAAAGCAGGTCATTCTTGGATTCTTGTAATACACATGTGGTAAGCATAATTGATCAAAAAGCTTTATTATTTGGAGAAGACATAAATACCAAAATATGAATATAATTATCCCCTGTATTCTCACTCTGACCAGTTCAGACATATTTATTAATAATCACTTGTGGAAACAGAACTCACAGAACAGGCCTTCCTAGAACAATAGCGCATTTACTTATCTCGACTGTACCACATGCTGATGCTAGTCCAGCTTTCCCGGAAATAATTATTCAGAATCAGTATGCCAAGTTTAAAATCAGAATCTAATTTAAATACTCATAAGTACACTTGCAAATTAACCTCTCCCAAAATGTTCTCAATTATCAAAACTCTGAGCTCAAAGAATATTTTCTTATATTGGAAATTGTTAAAGTGGGCTTAGGAAAAAATGTATTTTATAACAGATACTCAGTTGTGCTTAGGAAAAAAACATATTTTATAACAGATATTCATTTGAGCATGCAAACACTGACGGCTCCTGCATTTCCACATAGGAGGTACAGCTTAGTAGGAAAAAAATCTTATCTTACAGTGAAAACATACTGGTTTTATAGATCATTTGTGTTTAGTTAAAAGGGCTTTTGGCAATGGTGGGGGCGCTTCAGTCACTCAAGCCCCTTGCCATTCCTGGTCTGAAAATATATTTTCTTTCATGGAAAACAACTGGCCTTTTTGAAGAAACCTGGCCTATAGATGTTTCAACTCTCATCAATTATTCTTGTAAAAAAGAAAAATATGTTAGAGTCAAAGCCTGACATCTGAGGATCCTTTTCTGGTAATAAATAGGATTATGACTGGTTTATATGTGCCTCACAGTTCAGATCTCAATATGAACACCAAGAGAGAAAATCTGAAGACCATTAGGCTCAAGTGAAAGCAGTATGGAAATGTTAACTTTCCCAGCCCCACATAAAATATCCTCTAAGGGCCCTGTAAGAATAGCTTAATCCTTTGACTATGGACATAGCTGCCTGACAGATTTAATTTGAATGCCACTTGAAATGTTAAACAAATACCTAAACATCACTGTAGTCAGGCATTCCTGGGAACACCAAACCCAAGCACATGGTCCCCAGAAAATCATTCTTGTATACCTAAAACTACAATACCCAAAGACTAGAAGTTCTCTTTACCTACTTTCCTTCTCTTTTATTGTAGCCAATGAGATCTTTCTCTTTTATTACGTTCAATTTTATAATTACATGAAGTATTTGTGTGTATGCATGTGTCTATATATACATTTGATATTTCCTATGAAGAAATGTTAGTTCTTGATACACAATGGCCCATGCAGAAGCATAAACAGCAATTCATGAATCCATTGCTTCAAGATGGAGACTTTAATCAGAGACCCAGCACAAAAGAACAATCACTACTAAGGCTCTGTGATGTCTCATGGGTCAGACCAGGCTGTCTCTAAAAATCCTGTTATTTATTTGTCTCCCTTATGTTAAAACTAAAGACTTTAACCCAGATAAAATTATCTCTTTCCTGTTGGCTAATCTTTTAATAATATACACAAGCAACTGAGGATTTATCAAAAGAGATTGCTGAAGTAATTTCAAGCAGCTTCCTTTAAGAGATGCATTTCCACACGGTAACACATGTCACTGTGTTTTGATAAAGTTAAGTATTTAAATTATATTTAAAAATAAAAACTTCACATTTGTCAGACTAGCTATCTGAAAAAAGAACCACCTCAGGCTGAACATTTCTTTGAATGTACACTAAGCTTCTCTTTAACATAATTTCCAAATTGATTAAATCAAAATGACGTGAGCTAGGCCAAAACACAAAGTCAGGAGGGCAAAGTTCAAAGATCACTTAAAATGCTTCATTGGTCTTGCTTTAATTTGCTTTTGGGTGGTGTCATTTAGAAATGGCAAAACTAAATTTATGCAAAAAAAGCATGTTTATACAGCAAATTGGAAAAGTTAGTAAGTACTTCTATCTTCCTTTTCTTTGAATAGACGTTAAAAAATTATCTCAAGGTAAAACAAGTTAAGTGTCAAATAAGCAGTAAATGAAGTTGGCAATCTCTCAACAAATATTTAGAACGTCTTCCACACAAAAACACTGAGTAATTGTTGCAAGCCCTTGGACTGCCCATGGCTCAAGACAAACTAAAGTCAGTCTACCCATAAAATGTAAGACTTCCAAGACAGACCAAGGAAAAGTAAATACTATTAACGAGCTTGACCTTGGCCTCTGCCTTAACTTGGCTATAGAATAACTGTCATAAATCCATCTGATTGCTTTCTTCAGAGATGACATCTTCAATACCTACACTCTCCACTATGGAGCCACGAGTCATTCACGGCTATTGAGTATTTGAAACGTGGGTGATGTAACTGAGGAAGTGAAGTTTTGAGTTTACTTATTAATTTGAAGTCAATAATAAAGATTGATAGCAGGATTAATGAATTTAGTTAAAACTTGGACAAATATAATTTTGAAACAGATACTTTTGCTTCAAAACCAAATCAGTTCTTCTAATAAAGATGAACTGGGCCCGTCAACATGGGTGGACTATGAAAGGAAAACGATTATTTGGTATTCAATTTAGTTATTGGGCAACTTTCACATACAGTGGAACAATTCAGGTATGTGAGCCTAACTTTTCAACTGAACATGTATGAAATCTAAATACAAAGCAAATATTTCCAAAGAAAATTTAACATCTGGATAGAGATGCATCTTCCCCAGTGCTGCTCTGCTATAGAAATGTTCCCATTTTTATTTGTCCTGGAGAGATGTTCATGGAAAGTTCAGCCTCTGGAAGTCTGCTAGTGAACCTCTCTAACAAGTTAGCTACATCTCACACAGGAAGGGCTGGGAAATGCAGAAGATTCTTGAGAGGCCCTAACTACAGGACCTTTCTAGTCAGGCCTCAAATCTTCAGGTCTGGGATATGTGGTGACCGTGCTAGCCAGGGAGATTTATCTGGAAGTAATCCTGGAACTGCATTACTGATTCTCCACAGAACCTAGTCAGGTTCATTGTAAATAGACTTTTTAATGGAGCATTTTCTGAAAGGTTTCTTGCCTTTTTATTTGGTCTAAAAAAGAAAGTCTGAAAAGATGAAGGTCGAGTATCACAGGGAGCTTCTCTTCACTGATGACGTCACTGCAGTTGGGATCACCAAGATCTCATGGTTATAGGTGTCTGTTCTTCCACTCCCAGGAGCCATGAACTTGGGGAGCTGTAGACCTACAGAGCTAGTGGGCTGAGAAGCACCTGCCTGGAGAGGAAAAAAGTAGATCGACTACATACACATACACAAAATCACACACAATATCTAAAAGAAAAGAAAATGAGAATGTGAATGCCTTGAATATCCAGTAAGCTCTTATGAGGTACCAATTATTGAGCTAAATCTAGAGATACTAAAGCAAATCAACTAGATCTTACTAATGAGCTATCCAGAGAGAACGCCTGCCCTGAACAGTTGCCTAGACCCATTGCAGAGTTTGCATAAGTGAAAAGTAAATTTCTGTTTATTAACCTCTTGAGAATTGAGGGTCCTTTCTTTTTTTGTAATTGCAGCTTAACTTTATCTATCCTAATTGATGATAAACTAATACAGAATAATTGCCCATGATAGGTGTACAATCCAGGGAAAAAACTTCAATTATCTCAGTGGCTTCAATAAGCCCACATACTTTTAACTAAAATAATTCCTTATTTCTAATTTATATAGGTATTTGCTTCCAAGGATAATGAAAAGCTTATTTCAATATCAAAACATGTATAAAGGTGGACTACAAAATTAAAATTCATTAGAACAGTTGTCCTCAACTCTGACTACATGTTAGAATTACCTAGAAGTACCTTTCCAAAATGCCAATGCCAGAGCCCTAACTCCCAGAAATTTCAATTTAATTGGTCGATATTAGGGTTTAGGTATTAGTATCTTTCATCAAGAGACTCAATGAATTTGATAGCTGCATTAAACTCCTGGGATAAATTAAGTCTCTTACATCTTAAAATTGTACATTAAATTTAATTCTGAATATCCAGCAAACAGGACAATAGAAAAGCTTTTCTCCTTCCTGAAACTTATCATGATATTTTCACGTGATTTCTTTTTTTTTAATTTATTTATTTATCTTGACAGAGAGAGAGAGCACGTGAGCAGAAGAGGGTCAGAGAGGGAGAGAGAGACAGAGAATCCCAAGCAGGATCTGTACTGCCAGGGCAGAGACCAATGAGGGGCTCAAACTCAAGAAACTGTGAGATTATGACCTGAGCTGAAATCAAGAGTTGGACACGTAACCGACTGAGCCACAAGTCGTCCCTAAGTGATTTCTTTAATGTTTTGCCCTGTGATGGTCAGTTTTATCTGTCAACTTAGGCCATAGTCCACAGTTATTCAATCAAACACTTGCTATGAAGGTTGCTATCATGGTATTTGGTAGAGATGATTAAAGTGCATAACCAGCTAACTTTAAGTAAAGAATTCTTTCTTAAATAATATGAACGGACCTGATTCAATTAGTTTAAAGATCATAAGAGCAGAACTGAGGTCTCTCAGGAAAAATTCTACCCATGAGCAGTTTCAGCTTGAATCTGAGAGTTTCACTGAGCTCATCCTGATGGCCTGCCCTGAGGCTTCCAGACATTTCTTTTGATCCCTCAAATCATACGAGCCTTACAATAAATCCTTTAATATACATCTCTTACCAATTCTGCTTCTCTGACTGTTAATTAAGACACCCCAACTTCCATTCAACTGTATACTCTGAAGGCAGAGGTATCTGTGATATTCATTATAAATCCCAATACCTAGCAATATGCGTGGTCCATAACAGGCACCAATGAATACTTGTTAAATGACTAAGTGAGTGAATGAACTATTTGATTGGAGAAGTAAAGCATGCAATATAAAGGGTGGGCCATACAGGGACAATAAATGCTATGAAATTCATCATAAGAAGAAAACATCCAGCCATGGGGATCAGGGAAGATTTGCAACATGAGCTAAAGTTGCAGGATGGAAAACTAGTGATCAAAAGTGTAGAGACTGGGAATGGCATACTCAGACACATTATATAAGCTAGACAAGACAAAGAATTTATGTGAACAAATACAAGAAAATAAGTTGGGAAGATCAATCATGACCAGATTTTGCATGATTAAATGCAGTCAGTGGTGTCTCCCACTCTCTTATTCCAAAACAATTCTTTGAATGCATTTTACTTGCAGGCTAAAATCAGGAAGAACAAAAAAGTTAAGCTCTTCCAGTAAAGAAAGATGTGGAGGACACAGTTCTCATTCACTGGCATGGATGCCTTTAAGAAACTTCTAAAGAACAGCTAATGCTCCATAAAACATCTGTTGAAAATCAATGCTCAGGTGACAGGCCATGTTAGTATTAGTTCACTCATTTAAACAATCAGTCAATCATTGGCTGTTTTGAACACTCTACCGTGCCACATTCTGGAGAAGCTCAGGGTGAAAGGAGAACGCTGTGTATCCTGTGGTGGGACCAGCCTGGAAGGCAATGATGACTCCCTCTGAGGTCCTGAGAGGTGGCCTTCTAAGGGCTCTGAGGTTTATTCCAAAGACAATTAGTCCCTGAGAGAGGAGGCAGAGTTTTGTAAAAACTGTGAATATGTGCTTATAAGGGTTTTCTCTGCCCTCGTCTCTCCTCCATGAACTTGTGCCAGAGCCCTGGGGAGAGGAAGCAGAAATGAACCACTCCATCATGAAAATCTCAGAAGCAGGGGGAACAAGGCTGCTTCATAGCCCACATGGCAAACTGCCAAACAGTGTCCGTGCCAGAAGTATCGTCTTCACCCAAAGTGGAACATCTTCTAAAAATGGAATATGAGAGAATGCCACCTATCAGGAGAGGGAAACATGAGGGTCGTTGTGGACAGAGGAAGGGTATTTGTCACCTCACCTGGACCCTGTCTTAGAAGAGACAGGAAGACTGACAAATGCAAAGTGGCCCAAAGAGAATTCAAGTCTACTTGCCTAGTTCGCTCAGCAATGCAGAACTTCCATTCCCTCCCCCCATCCCCGACCTTCTCACTTCCAATGTCCTAGACTCTTTCTTGCCAAAGATGTTCTCATTACTCAGAAGGACTTCTGAGTTTTCTAAAAGACCTTCGTCCTGGTGATTAGTCTCCTCATATTCTGTCTCTGTGCACTGCACTACCCATACCTCATGGCCAACCAACAGAGCTGTTCTCCCTGGCACTCTTGACTTTGATTTCTGCTGTCCTTTTGTCCTGGTCTCTCAGTAACCCCAGGGCAGAGACAATTGTGAGATATGCCTTCTCCGTACCTGTGCTGTGCAGCCAAACACCTTGGGAGAGAATCCCACAATCCTGGACGGATGCCTACACGCATCCGTGATCCTGACTGGCTGGACCTTTGCTGCTGCCCATCAGCCATTTTGATTTCCTTCAGTGATTATGGGGGAAAAAAGAAAAGTCAACATCCCTCTCAGTCTCTCAGCACCAAATTCTCAGCAGACAGCCCCTACAGAAACCAAGGTCATCAGGCATTTATCGGCCAAGTCTTAGTGTTGCTACTGCCTTGATTGACATCAAGACAAAAACAAAAGGACTCCATTATCATATCCAAACACAGCCAGAATATTAGCATTGTTCAAGCACAAAAATGACCAAACATCCCCCTCTCCTGGCTCATAGGAGTGGTGCCTTTTCCCTCACCAAATATATAAAATTTGCCAATTTGCAAAAAATCTATGAATATACCCAATCACAGAATTTTACCCACTTCCTGACAGCAACCTGGAGTAAAGAGCAAAGTCTCTAAACACTCCCCCAAAGAACTTTACACAATCCCAAACTCTGTAAAAAATCCCTTCCAAAATTCCCTTTTTGAGAGGCTCTGTGATTCCTTAGGGGACACTCTTTCCTCCAAGGAGCAATCTGTTCTTTGTCAGGAGGACACTGACGTTACTAATAGGAGTTACTGTTATCACTATTGTTAGGTACTGTGCTAAGTACTTTACATGTGATAACCATTTAATCCTTTGATGACAATGACAATTTTGCCCACTGAAGATGCAGAAACACTAAGACTGAAAGGAATTGATGGTGTGTCTGGATGGCTCACTCGGTTAAGCATCTGACTCTTGATTTCAGCTCAGGTCACTATCTCATGGTTTTGAGTTCTAGCGCCACATCAGGCTCCACACTGACAGTGAAGATCCTGCTTGGGATTCTCTGTTTCCGTCTCTCTGTGCCCCTCCCCTGCTCACGCTCTCTCTGTCTCTCTCAAAATAAATAAATAGACTTTAAAAAAAAAAGAGAGAGACTGAATGGAATTGAAAAGCCATCCATGTCACAGAGCCAGCATAATGCATAGAGGGATTCAGGAATCTGGCTTGAGCTCATGCTTTGAATGATTTTGGAAATAACAACCCACAAGGGTATCTGGGTGGCTCAGTCAGCATCCAACTTGGGTTCAGCCCTGTGTTTCAAGACCTGTGAGTTTGTGAGTTTCGAGCCCTGTGTCAGGCTCTATACTGCTCAGAGCCTGGATCCCACTTCGGATTCTGGGTCTCCCTCTCTCTCTCTGCCCCTCCTCCACTCACACTCTGTCTCTGTCTCAAAAATAAATAAACACTAAAAACAGAAAACAACAAAAAAGAAATAACAGCCCACAACATTAGCAAAATTGGCCTCTTCCCCACATCCACCCCTCGAGAGCTAGAATATGAACCCTTTTTCGTTCAACGTCCACCCCTCCTTCTGTCTGTTCTTTGACCACCTCTTCTGTCTCCTTTAACACTAGGTTCCAGCAAGTTTCAATTTCCTTCCAATTCTGCAACCTTCATTTTGCCACTCGAACAATTTTCTCAGTCTGAAATCAGGCATAAGCTTCAATCATTCTAAAAACAAACCACGATTGCCTCTGATGACCCCATGGCCTCTCCATCTTTTTCATCTCCAGCCCAAGTTCTTGAAACCTAGTCTATATTCTCAAAAGTAACATAATTTAAAATTATAAAATAGACATGCACAAAGGGAATTTGGGATGAAAGTCTTCTCCACCATGGAGAGGTAAGGATGGGTGGGAGGCATCAAAGAAGAGGTCAAGGGAAAAATGAAATCTGGGGTAAAGTGTAAAGCATGGGGTGGGGGATTGTCCAGCTAGAGATACAAGAAAGTGAGTTTAGAATAGATAAGTGCTCCTCCACACACACAAATTCGTATGTTGAAAATTAACCCACAATGTGATAGCATTAGGAGGTGGGGCCTTTGGGAGCTAACTAGGTCATGAAGGTAGAACTCACATGAATGGGTCCCTTATAGAAGAAACCTGAGAGAACCCCCCCTTACCTCATCACCACGTGAGGACACAGCAAGAAAATGGCCATCTATGAACCAAGAAGCAGGCTCTCACCAGACACTGTATCTCCTGGTGCCTTGCTCTTGGATCTTCCAGCCTCTAAAGCTGTGAGAAATAGATTTCTGGTGTTTATAAGCCCACTCCCCACCTGCCAAGTCTATGACATTATTCTGTAATATCCAAGTGGACTAAAACAGGTAACAGTAAAATCAGAGAGGGAGGAAAGTCTGGCATGTATTTGCAACCTGATGAGTGGTCTAGCTATCTACTGTGTTAGTCAGCTCAGGCCACCATAACAAAACACCACACACTGGATGGCTTAAGCAACAGAAATGTATTCCTCACAGTTCTGGAGCCTGGAAGTTCAAGATCAAGCTTTTGACAGGATTCGTTCTCCTTGAGCTTCTCTCCTTGACTTGGTGGCCATCTTGCTTTCTCTTCACATGATCTTTTTTCTGTGCATGTGCATTCCGGTGCCTCCTTGCGTGTAGAAATTTCCCCTTTGGACACCAGTCAGATTGGATTCGGGACCATCTTAAAGACCTTAACAGAAGCACCTCTTTAAAGACCTTATCTCTAAATATAATTAAATTCTGATTAAATTCTGAAGTGGATGAGGGTTCCAGCATGTGAATTTTGGAAGGATACAATTTATCCCATAACATCCGGAATATCAAGGAGCAAGAAAGATTAGGGCAGAAATATAGCTTAGGGCCAGTTCACGGATACCTTGGAACATAAGAATGGGAAATTTGAGCCTCTCCTTTTTTAAAAAAATTTTTAATGTTTATTTATCTTAGACAGAGGCAGAGTGCAAGCAGGCGAGGAGCAGAGAGAAAGAGAGACACACACACAGAATCCAAAGCAGGCTCCAGGCTCTGAGCTGTCAGCACAGAGCTGACATGGGCTCAAACCCATGAACCACGAGATCATGACTTGAGCTTAAGTAGGACACTAAACCAAGTGAGCCACCCAGGCACTATGAGCCTCTTCTTTAAACAGTGAACTGTATGACATCATTTCATTAAACTGTTCAAAGCTGAAGGTGAAACTTGCTAACATGATTCATTTACCAATTATCTATATAGGTTATGATGTATACTTTGGAGGAACTGACTTCCTTCTGAAGAAAATTATTCCCAAATATATATATTCATATTCTTCTATTTTTATCCTCCTTCTCAAACCAAGCCTAAAAGACCCTTTGGATATTTAAAGATTGTCTGAAACAACATATTTACTTTTAGCCAATGCTTAAAAAGTTTTTGTGATTAGTACTTGTGAGCATTAGCTCAAATGCTTAAGAAAGCAGCCAATGCTATTCTAAAAATAGGCCACCTGCTTTTCCCAAAGGAGTCAGTAAACTCTGAGTGGCTGAGAGAAGCACATTTAGGAAAGGAGGGCTCTGGCCTTCAGAAAGGCAGAGAAGCATCCACAAGGGTGATTCATGCAAGATTGTCTTTCCCATCACCCAAGTCAGCACTGACTGCGACCTTGAGATGGCACATTCTCAATGGAGCAGTGCAAGGTCAAGGACACTTTTTGACTGCCAGCTATACCACGGCCTTTGAGTTGGTTTTTCTTTGTGTGTATTAGGTCATTTCAGTCTATTATTATATTTCCACTTTATAGATGAGGAAACAAACCCAAGAAGGTCAAACGACGTATTCATAATAATAAAATGATGAGGTGAGCACTGTCTCATTCCAAAGTGCACACTCTTAGCCACCCACCATGTAAGTGCATGTTCTCTTCCAATGATCAAAGTCAAGATATCATCAGCCAATTTTCGAAGCCTAACATTGGCAAGGACACCAGGCTGCATTAATGGGTGTGGGCCATGATCAAGGATAATTTTGAGAACAAACACAGCAGGGTGCCTGGGTAGCTCAGCCGGTTAAGCTTCCGACTTTGGCTCAGGTCATGATGTCACAATTTGTAAATGTGGGACCCACGTTGGGCTCTATGCTGATAGCTCAGAGCCTGGAGCCTACTTCAGATTCTGTGTCTCCCTCACTCTCTGCCCCTACCCTGCTCGCACTCTGTCTCTCTCTGTCTCAAAAATAGACAAACATTAAAAAAAACACACACAACATAAAATCTCTCTCCTTGCACGTATACGGCAATATATTGGGGTGAACCACACGAAATTACTTTTTGTAGATCAAAAGTTGTCAAAATTGTCAATTCCACATGACTCAACCTAATTGATTATTCACGGTAATAACCCAAGAGTTAATAACTGTAACATTTTTACTTTCCTGGCTGTTGGAGATTTTCTGCCCTAGAAAATAATTGTGCGAGTCCTTTTCTCTCAGGCACACCTCGGAAACAAGTCTTCTCCCGCCTGGGGAAAAACACCCAGTGTCACCTTCCGCGGCAGGAATGTACACTCCTTCCAGAAAACAGGGGAAAACCACTTCCAAATGGAGCCGAAATTCAGCCATTCCTCCTTGAATTGTGATTTCCGTAATTAAAGATGAGAATGGGTTCGAGAAATACTTGCAAATAGCAAAGTGTTTAGGATGAAGACAAATACCAAAACTAGGACCACATCACAAAAGATTCAAAGGGCATTGTTTCATGTTTGGGTTAAGTCCAGATCTCCCTTAACACACTGAGGTGACAATAGGAAGTAATGTCTGTGCTCCCTCTCCCTGAAAGGTCACTGGATCCTTCAATTGACCAGCATGAGTAATGAAAATCCAAACCTGGGTGCATTTGTCAACTCTTCCAACGCATGCAAATCACTGACATTTTAATAGGCCCATGAAAATGTCCAGGGGACTATTTCTACCTTTAAGATATTTCTGAGAAATAGCTGATACATTCCCTCTAATTTCCCTAATAAGAACATCTTCTCAATCACTAAGCGGAGGGTTTCAAGAAGAATTTTGAAATTCTTCAAATGGCATTTGCCTCTCTTCCTCTTCAACAGTGATTTCCATGGCTGTGCAGCCTGGACAGGGCTTTACCTGAAACAGTTTTGCGAAAGGGGAAAATTGCAGAAGCACTGGACTGATTCAGAGCTACAGACACAGCGTGTGCATTAAGCGGAACCAGAATTTTATTCACATGCCTGCGTCTATGAGAACTCATGAGAGATGAGTTCCCTTCCCTATTAATTTCCTAGCAGAAGGGGGATTGGAAGGTTTTGTCTATTCCAGAGAGGCCCCAAACCATAATAAATTACTAAGAAAATTGGTCTTGAATGTGCAAACTCTTTCTCACCTCTTAAATCCTTTAAATCTAAATCATTGAAGCGGTGTCTGCAAATAATATTAGCTGCCCATTAATTGAAATGTTTACAATGTATCAGTCTCATTATGCTTCTATTAGCTTATCTTACTTAATCCTCACAAATTTCCCCATACCATGGTTCCTCCTATCTGAGAGATGAGAAAACAGCCAAGGGGTGTGTGAATTCTCAAAGTCCCACATCCAAGAAGTGGTTGAACAGCATTCTGATCCCTGAATCTGTGTTTTTAATTGCCAAAATGCTGTCCTTCATAAAGAACTGGTTGTCACAGCAGCCACCCCCTCACCAAATAAGGGAGATAGTGTGACAGTTTGATGGCAGCAACACATTCGTGGCCTCCCACTATTTATTCCAAGACATAGCCACCAGGAGAAAAACAAAACAAAACAAAGCACCTTTGCCCCTAACACTGAGCAATCCTTTTTTGAAATGTCCCCAAGCTGTTTGCTTGCCCCCTTGCAGCCAGTCAAGGACTGCCATAGGTACCTGAACACCAATTCCAGCCAAAAATTCAAAAATGTTCCCAAACCACCCATCCTAATAGAACGCTGAGTCAGAGACTCAGTACTCCATCGTTTTACTCTGTGAATCTAACTCTCCTTTGCACCTTTAAACTCGCGCTGGAAGTAAAGCGACAGCACTTGGCTCTGCCTCCCACAAGTTATGAGTAAACAGCCTCTGTTAATGTAGTCTCAGACTTACTCTTGTCTTTGAAAGCCCAACACAAACCAATGTGACCCTTCTGATTTATGGTTAACACACTGAAATTCAAAGTATTCACAATTCTTAGACTCTCAACCCAGTGAAATTATAATAAACTTTATTAAAACATGAAAGAAATAGATGTTACACTCTGATCAGGTATTCCCATTAAAAGACATAAATGGATGTTGGATTTCCTGATAGATTGTGTTGTTTTAAAATGATTGATAGAGGGATCTACAGGGGAAAAAAGAACTATCACCTTACTGGTCTGAGTCCTCATAGATAGAAAAAATATCTCTTCACTGCTTCAAGGTCTGTCGTTTGCCCCAGATATGCCAAGATGGCCCTAAGTTTAAACCATACCCAAATCTGAGCATTGTTATATATCTCCACATAACTCTGATCTTTAAAGTACATAGAATAAAAAGTTTACTCTTTATACTCTTCATTTGTAGCTATTCGAAGCAACAATTTTTCTGCCAAAAGATAAACACTGCCACCTGCTGAGATAAGAGAATAAAGGCATGCAAGCTTATGCACTTTCACAACATTTTCTGCTTTTCATTAGTGAGAACATTAATTACTTCATTAAGATCTCACGGTCCCAAGAAAATAGTAGCAAAGGCAACTGTGTTCAGAGATATGCATTCAACATTTCCCAAAATGTAGAATGAATAGCAGCTCTGGTCTTCACTGTATTTACAGCTTCCAGACAACGTTTCTGGGATTTCCGTCTCTTGCATTCCCATAAACTCATTTGTTAGATATATTAATGAAACCGAAATTCCAAAATCAAGAGGAAATTTAGAGTAGAGAGAAACTGACAGTTTTTCTTTAATGTGCAGAATTCAAGGACCCCTGTGACACACACACACACACACACACAGACACACACACACACACAAATTTATCATGTCTTCTCCATGTGTTAAGCCAATACCCATTCTGAGAATTTCTTATAAAAACCAGGGTGCTTTAGAGGGAAGGAGAAGAAAGTGGAGGAAAGTAGTTAAAAGGGAAAGAAGACTTAAAGCTATACCAACTCCCTGGTGGAATCTTCCAGATGTTACAATGAGTAGATGCCTGTAATTCCACTGTGTTCACCCTAAAATAACAGGGTAATCCTAAAAGTAACATTCCCCAAACACAGATTACTCTCGTATAACCAAACCAAAGTCTGAAAGTATCAACCATGAATTGTTATAAGAAGGCATTTTGAAGGCTTCTGGATCTTGTCATTTCAAAAGCATAAATACCAACTGAACCTTCCCTTTCTGGGCCAGATTTTATGGGATCATAAGAAAGTGTTTTTCCCTCCATGATTCAATTACTTCATCCTTTGGTTTTATTTCAAAGTATACTCCTCCAAAATATACTTTTAGTTCTAAAAAAAAAAAAAGGAAAGAAATTCCCAAAATTTCATAGCCTTCTTTCTTACCAAAAAACTAACCAAGTTGTTTGTACCTAGCACATAGTGTCTCAGAAACAATAAGTAATTGTTGAAAGATATGATCCAAATATGAATATGTCTAAAGAATTAATACAAGTATCTATAGGGCATATGTCTTTTTCTTCATGACGTCAGTGTATGAATTTCCTTTAAATAATATGCCTCGGACAGGCAAAAACAAAACAAAACAAAACAAAACAAAAACAACAACAAAAACAAAAACAAGTATATCGTGCTATGAAAACCAAGAAACTTAACCACTGCAAAAGATTGTGGACATAGATTGAACATCTGATATACTTTTATTGAGGTGAAATTCATATCATTTTGTGGTTCATTTAATGAACCAATTCATTTGCATTTAATGAAGTGTTGTACAATCACCACCTCTAATTCCAAAACATTTTCGTCACCCCAAAATAAAACTCTGCTCCCGTTAACCATTTGCTACCCATTTCTCTTTATACCCCATCTTTGGCAAAACCACCAATCTACAATCTGTCTTTATGGATTTACCTATTCTGGATATGTCATATAAATGGGATTACCCAATATATAATCTTTTGTGTCTGGATTCTCTTACAGCATAATGTTTTCAAGATAGGTTTACCTACAATGTAACATCAATACATCATTTTTATGGCTGAATAATATTAGATTGTATAGATATATCACAACATGTTTATCCACGTACCCATTGGTAGACCATTAAGCTGTTGTGAATAGTGCTGCCATGAATATGAGGGTACATCTGCTTACGTAGCATTTTTCATTTGGGGGGCCAGGGACCATATATACGTAGGAGTGCAATTGCTGGGTCATATGGTAATCTTATATTTAATCTTTGGAGGAATTTCAAGATCGATTTTTTAAATCAAGAAAAATAACATAAAAGATGAAGCTTGCCAACAGCGGAGGTGAATCAAGTAACAACCAACCATAATTTAATCCAGTTGGGCTCAGGGATCTCATAAGAATGAGTACAGCTGTGGACAGGACACTTTTCTGTGGTAGAATCTTTACTCCCTTTGACCATATAGGTGGACCTGGCACATATTTAAGAATAACAAACTTATTCTAATAAAAGGGAAAGGAAAGAAATATATGTGAATCATAATCTGTCATTGGCTTATTGTATGAGTAAGTCAAAAATTACTACTTTGGATACCACAGACTGCATTAAAATTTTTTTTTAATGTTTTATTTATTTCTAGGAGAGAGAGAGAGAAACAGCGCGAGCAGGGGAGGGTCAGAGAGAGAGGGAGTCACAGACTGAAACAGGCTCCAGGCTCCGAGCTGGCAGTCAGCACAGAGCCCGACGCGGGGCTCGAAACCACGAACCGTGAGATCATGACCTAAGCGAAAGTCGGACGCTTAACCGACTAAGCCACCCAGGCGGCCCCCACAGACTGCATTTAAAAATGAGGTCCTTGGTGGGGCACCTGGGTGGCTCAGTCGGTTAAGCGTTGGACTTCAGCTCAGGTCATGATCTCACAGTCTGAGTTCAAGCCCTGCACGGGCTCTGTGCTGACAGCTCAGAACCTGGATGCTGCTTCAGATTATCTCCCTCCCTCTCTCTTGCCCCTCCCACCCTCATGCTATCTCTTTGTCTCTGAAAAATGAATAAACCTTAAAAAAATGTATTTAAAAGTGAGGTCCTTTGTAATAAATGACCATTAAAGAAATATCCAGTGTCAGAACTGCAGTTACATGAATCAGAGAGAAAAGTCCATATAGTATTATCCATTAATCATATTTATTTAGTAAAACACTGATCTCATCAAACAAAACTAACTCCATTTACTTATAATGAGTACTTTTTAAAGTGGCCTTTGTGGTTTCTTTTGCTCTGAGTTTTCTAAGCTTCTTTCGGTATTTTTCAAATATTGTTTTTTATATATGCCATTATGTTATGATTAGATAATTTTACTAAGCAATTAAACAAATACACATTTTAATATAAGAGGAGCCCTAACTTACACACTTGTGACTTTGTCTTTGTTTTCATTGTCTTGGCATGATTTTGACACCCTGCATTTGTGAAATGGATTCCACAGGAAAAACCAGTAGAGCCCTGGTCTTCCTCTGGCTACAGCTGCTGGGTGCAGAAACTTCCAAGAATGAATACCTTGCTCTTACAAATTCACACAGGCCATCCTATTACTAAGTGGACCTGCTGGGTCATTACTACATCTATAATAAGAATAAGAATCTGAGCCCTTGCTCCTTTATACTTCCAAAAGCTTTTCTCTTTAATTTTCATCTAGTATCTGTAATGTTTGGGATAAACATTTCTACTCTGTTACGATATGATTGCTAGGAGAAATGTGAATGTAGGATTCCCAGGCCACAGGAAATTGGGACCTTGTTACTAAATAATTGAATGCATAATAAAGGTCCAAACTCAAACTTTTATTAACTGGAAGAAAGAACCATGCTTCATAATGTTTATTCTTAAAAAGCTATTCAGGCGGTGGGTGGCTCCATAGGTTAAGGGTCTGACTCCTGACTTTGGCTCAGGTCGTGATCTCACTTTGGGAGTTCGAGACCCGCATGGGGCTCTGTGCTGACAGTGCAGAGGTTGCTTGAGATTCTCTATCTTCTCTCTCACTGCTCTTCCCTGCTCTCTCTCTCTCTCAAAATAAATAAGTAAACATTTAAAAAAAATAAAAAGTTATTCAGATGATTCAAAGGAAACCCAAACAATTAAAAAAAAAACATACTAGTATGTAAAACATGCACTAACCATATTGGAAAAACTCAGGCAGCACACCGTTATTTGAGGCCTTTCTTGCCTACATGTAGGACACATCCTTTCTAGGCTACAAATTCATGTGTGGCTACTCCCTGGCCAAATGATCTTGGGCAAGCACCCTCCGTCTCCTTAATTATTTATTATCAACTCTAAATTTGGGCTCCAATAATTCCTACTTCATTCCTCTTTATTAAATGAGAGGAGTTATGTACAAGTCTTGTAAACTCTAAAACATAAAAATATTTGGAGGAGTCTTTTTCCATTCATTTTAGAAAGCAATCATCTGATAGAACAAAAGGAAGCCAGGAAAATAAACTGGAAGATTGTTTTAGTTTCTGGTACCGAGGTAACGAGATTATAGATTACAGCTAAAAATGGCAATCAGACTGGGTAGCTAGAATTGGTGTTTTTAATCGAGGCAAGTGTTTTTGATATGGTGGGCAGCTAGAGAAAATAAGGAGAAGAAAGGCAAGATGATTCCATCAGTAGCAGCAATAGAACTGCTAAGATGTTAGGGCAAATGGAAATCAGAGAAAGGGATGTAAGAAGTTCTCTCTGGATTTGGTGAGATTAAAAAGATGGCAGAATTTAAGAGCACACTTATCATGATGAGCAGTGATATATGGAATTGTCGAATCACTATATTGTACACCTGCAACTAATATAATACTGTATGTTAACTGTACTGGAATTAAAATAAAAAACTTTTAAAAGTAAAAAAAAAAAAAACAGATGGCAAAATACTTAAACCATAAAAACATGTCAGCCATCGAGCAACAAGGAAGAATACACAGGAGAAGTCAACAATAGAAACAAAAGGGAAAGCCCTCAAACCCTGGGTTCCTGGGTCATCTTGCCACTAAATAACCAACTTTAGGGACCACCTGGGTGGCTCAGTCAGTTAAGCGTCATACTTTAGCTCAGGTCATGATCTCATGGCTCATGGGTTCAAGCCCCGCCTTGGGCTCTGTGCTGACAGCTCAGAGCCTGGAGCCTGCTTTGGATTCTGTCCCCCCTCTCTCTCCCTCCCCTGCTTGTGCTCTGTCTCTCTCTCTCTCTCTCAAAATAATAATAATAATAATAATAAACATAAAAATTTTTAAATAACCAACTTTGAGAATGACTTTGTTTTAACTGTATATTTTGCTACTTGCAGCCAAAACCACCCAAGGTAACTGTGACATTGAATAAAACAAGAAATAATCTTGGGAAGATAACTAAAAGAATTACAGAAATGTTGAGTCAATTTACAATTCTTTGTGTCTGAGAAGGAGCATGTCTTTAATTATCATAATTGCTTTTTCTTTTCGCTACAAACTCCCCCCTATGGAGACCCACCAAGGTAAATCGTTAGAAGAATAACTGCAGCAGAGGGCAGACAGGAGATAATCCACTTGCAAGTTGAAAGATTTCTGATGTGTTTTTAAATTGCAATGTAAAAGTTGTGTGTATAAAAAGCACTGTTTAGTTCAAAAAGCATTTATTTGGTCTCTGAATCAGGCATTATGCTAAATCATGAACTACTGCAGTTTTAGATAGGAGTTGTTAGAAAAGATATTTCATTTTTATGAGAATGATTCACTTTCATAAAATCCTATACTAAATCTCAATATATGAAGATGGATTTGACATTAATCATTTATACTGATGATCGTCTCACATCTCAGCACCTCTGTCCAAGAGAGAAATCTAAAAAGGACAATGATCCCAGGGTTCGTTCTTAAATTTTAATTGATAAAAATTTGAGTTATATTTTTCCCTAGGATAGCTATAATACATTAAAGTGAGTTATATTTCAACTATCACTTCTGAGTAAATAATGCTATGTTCTTTCCTGAGAAATGTGCTTACATATCAAATATAGTTTTTTTAAGATGACTGCTAAGTTATCAATTATAAGAACAATAGAAAATATTTATCATGCTTGCCAGATATTTCCAATCCTCAAAACAAGAATGATTACCACCACCATTTTCTAACTGAGGAAACTGAGGCAGCATGGTGGGGTAATGTTCCAACAATTAAGTCCAGGCAGGGGTGCCTGGGTGGCTCAGTTGGTTGAGTGTCCAACTTTTGATTTTGACTCAGGTCATGATCTCATGGTTGTGAGATTGAGCCCCGCGTCGGGCTCCAAGCTGCGTGTGGAGCCTGCTTGGGATTCTGTCTCTCCTGTCTCTTGCTTCCTCTCCCCCCTCAAAATAAATAAATAAGCATTAAACAAAAAAAGAAGAAGAAGAAGAGGGGCACCTGGGTGGCTCAGTCGGTTGAGCATCCAACTTCGGCTCAGGTCATGATCTCACGGTTCATGGGTTCGAGCCCCACATTGGGTTCTGTGATGACAGCTAGCTCAGAGCCTGGAGACTGCTTCAGATTCTGTGTCCCCTTCTCTCTCTGATCCCCCCCTGCTCACACTGTCTCTCTCTCTCTCTCAGAAATAAATTTTAAAAAGAAAAGAAGAAGAAGAGGTATATATGTCCAGGCAATTTGGCTCCAGAGTCTACACACACTTCACTGACTCTCTACAATACTCCAGATAAAAATAAAGTGAGCATATTATCACTTCTCTTATGATCTTAAGTATCGAAACATTTATTTTTTAAGTAGTTTTAAAAATACTACTGGAAAAGTAAAACTTGCAGTTATAGAATAAGTCACAAAGATGAAAAGTACAGCATAAGGAATATAGTAAATACCATTGTAATAACATGTGGTGACAGTTGGTGAGGACACTTCTTGGTGTGGGCACTAAGTAATGTATAGAATTGTGGAATCGCTATGCTGTTCATCTCAAAGTTAACATAATATTGAATGTCAAATATACTTCAATAATAAAAAATGCTACTGGAAACCTTGATAAATATTCTATGAAGAAAGATTTCCTCAACACATACAAATTAGATGAAGCTTTTCTGACCAAGGACTTCCTACAGCTAAATAGGTCAGTGATACATAGAATGATCTCCATGATCATACACTGGCTCTTTCTATTGAATGATGTAACAAAATAGTATGGAGACCTTCCCCAAAGCCATCAGAGTCAACAGAAGAGCCAAGGTCAGCTTCTCTTTCTTGGTTTCATAAGTAGTAGCTAAGTGTTGGCTCAGGTTTTCCTAACCCAAGCTCCCTTTGGCTTCACCATATCTGAAGGTCCTCCTTCCAGAAGCTGCACTGGAGTTTTATTAATGTTGTGGTGCTTTTTTGTTTTATTTTTCATCTTGGGTTCTAGACATCCATAGATGATCTGAGGGGTAATTCTTAGCCCAAACCTTCCCACAGATACATCTGATGCTCTTCTCCCATAATTGGTCATTTAAGCACAGAGTCTAATGGATGTGATGTCTTTGGTAGATTATTTAACTTGAGTGTGACTGACCTTCCTCATTTTCAGATCAGGACTGCTCAGAAACACCTGGCTGGAGGGTTGCACAGATGATCTGCGTGAAGTGGGTGGCTGGTGTCTGGGAGGCAACATGCGCTCAGCCACACTGATCACTCTTGTTATTATTAAGAAAATGACTCCATTAGACTCTCATGCGTTCTCTTGCTCTGGATTCAGGCATCAGTAGTTTTATCTTGTACTTTATCTTTTAGCGATAATTTTTAATATGCACTAAGTACTTTTACATAGAAAACCTTTTAAAAAACAGTTTTCAGCATTTCAGCAGGAATCATGTTGGTGTTTGATGATTTTCCCTGGTATCCCAAATGTTTTCCATCCAGATTTTTACATTCATTCGTCTGAAATGTCTTTCCTGTTTAACTTTTTTTTTTTTTTTTTGGAGAAAATCCTGCCCATATTTTTTACATCCACTATGAACTCTATTCATATTTGCTATTAAGTGATATCCATTTTGCTTTCCTTGTATGCTACCCTAATTTGATTCAGTGTAAGTAGGCAACTTCTTTTCTGGGGGGACAAGGTAGAGATATGCTTTTGAATATGAGGGAGGATTAAGTTTCCATTCCAATTTTGCCTCTCATTCTTAACTGCACAAAGTAAAATCATGAAATCAGTAATAAAATGTCTAGTCAAATTCCGAACATACATGTCCTCCTAAAAATGTGGGAATGCAAACTGGTGCAGCCACGATGCAGGACGGACTTTCCTCAGATAATTAAAAATAGAATTAGCATATGATTCAGTAATTCTACTTCTGGATAGTTCCCAAAGAAAATGAAAACACTAACTAGAAAAGATATATGCACCCCATGTTCACTGCAACATTATGTACAATAACCAAGATATGGAAACAACCTCAATGTCCACTGATGTATGAATGGACTAAAAAATGTGATATATAAATACAATGGTATAATACTCAGATATGGAAAAGAAGGAAATCTTGCCATTTGCAACAAAATAGATGGATCTTGAGGGCATTTGCTAAGTGAAGTAAGTCAGACAGAGAAAAACAAATACAGTACGATGTCACTCAGTGTGGGATCTTAAAACAAAACCAAAACAGAAAGCAAACAAGCAAAAAAACCACTGAACTCATAGACACAGGGAAGAGATTGGTGGTTTATGGTTTCCAAGGCAGGGCACTGGGGAATGGGCAAAATCGGTAATGGCTGTCAAAATGTACAAACTTCCAGTTAAAAATCAGTAAGCCCTGAACATGTAATGTACAACATGGTGACAACAGTCAATAATACTGTATTGTATATTTGAAAGTTCCTAAGACTGGGGCACCTGGGTGGCTCAGTCAGTTAAACGTCCGACTTTGGCTCAGGTCATGATCTCACGGTTCGTGGGTTCAAGCTCCACGTCGGGCTCTGTGCTGACAGTGCAGAGCCTGGAGCCTATTTTGGATTCTATGTGTGTGTGTGTCTCTCTCTCTGCATCTCCCCTACTCACGCTCTGTCTCTGTCTCTCTCAAAAATAAATAAACATTAAAAAATTAAAAGAAAGTTGCTAAGACAGTAGATCTTAAAAGTTCTCATCATAAGAGATGCATACATCATACATATAGATGTATAATTCACTAAAAACTGCTTGAAAAACTTTATTCAACAGATATAATAATAGCCTTCGAAGTAGAATCTGGGAGACACACCGAGAAATCACTGTGATTTCCTTTATCACTATCATGATGCTACTAAAAATAAAAACAGAACTGAAATGATTAGTGACATTGACCAAACATTGTGCTCCTATTATTTCCATTAAATAATATCAAGAAATGATATGAATTTATTAGTTTTAATGGTCATATCTGTGAAGCTAAGGATCATATATAGTTGACTTGTGGAAAAAGAGAAAATGTGAAATATCAAAATGGCTTGCTTGACATCATGAAGCTCTGTCTTCATCTCCATTGCCAGCAAGTTTGCTCATCAACTGACTGTGTTCCGTCAGCGCCATATCCTGCACGTATTATCCTTGCTACCTAATAAAACAAATTTCACAAAGTCATTTTTCCTTTATTTTAGTCACTAACTCTCTCAGTCATTTCTTAAAGAGCTCAGAAATATAAGTGCCAACACCAAACAAGGCATAGATGATGTTCCTTCCCTAAAGTCTTTAGGATTTTCTGTGGTTGAGGGAAGAGGTTCCACACAAAGGTCTAACACAAGCTACATGGGTGTGAAAAGGCAAGTCCTCTGACAAAGCAGCCTCATTCTTCCTTTCTTGGCAACAGCTTCCAGTATTAGCATCCTGTGCCCCTATCATTGCCTCCCACCTCTCTCTTCATCATGGGGAAGTATTTGATGTTGTGCTCATAATAAAATATATGGGTTATTATGGCAATTTCCTAAGAGTACCTATATTTTAATGATGCTAGCAAAGGATAAACTTCAGAAAGTAATCCATAATTTTAGAAATTATCCACTATCAAATAGAAAGAGGAGGGCTTTGGGGCCAAAAAGGGAGATTATTCTCAGCAACCCTGAAGTTTTTCGATTTGGAAGCTACTTAATCAGCCAATAGATCAAGTAACTGTGTGCATTCAACATTTAACTTATTAGACTAGTTAAGCAATTTTTAAATTGCTCAGCACAATAAGAATCATGGAGAGCTAGGCAGATTTGGTCTTTTGTGACCCCTTAGGGCATCCCTGTCCCACACTGCTATGGCACCCTACTCCCTTCCAAGACCTTCTCCAGGGCCACTGCACTGACAAGACACCATATTCCTATCCTGTCCACAATCAAAGTTAACCTACTCAATCCAGTTCTTATAAAACCTTTCTCATGTAATTAATTCACAATATATTGTTAATGGTTGAAAAATCTCAATATGTGTTCTCTTCCCCCAAATATTAATGGGTTAACAGGGGGCATCCAAGGAGAAAACAACTAAAACAACGTAGCTCAGAGAATAAATCTCTCATGGGTTATAAGTCCAACTGTGTGGAACTCAGCTCCTCACCTATTTTAATTACTAATACTTACTGACAGCAAACAAATATTAACCATTCAATGGACGATGCCTGAGGAGATGTGGTAATCAGTAAGGCAGGCTACTGAAGTCTTACTTTGTCAAGAGCAACTAAAATTCAGAATTCACAAAGCCTTATAGTCAGAGCTCATCACTGTGGTACCCCAGTGCACCGAAAATTAAATCGTGGATGTAGGAAGGATGGACATGAGCCAGGGACCCTGGAAGAGGGGTAGGGGATAGCGGTAAAATCCTTTTGGTTATAAGCTTAGAAGCTCTAATAGCCAATTTCAAAGAAAAACCGAGCCTCTGTGTTTCTCTTTCCCATACCTGTAATGATTATGTTGCCTTCATAGTTGAAAGCACATGAAAAGATCTCATCAGTATGCCCTTCAAGAACCTGGAGGCACTGACCAGTCTGAGCATCCCAGATTCTCGCTGTTTTATCAGCGCTGCCAGTTAGAAGACAATTCCCTTGGGGGTTGAAAGAAATCTACAAGACAGGAAGGGAAAATGATCACAGGTTTGTATAATTTGATTCCCAATATATTTTTCATCAGCACAAAAGGGACATTACTAAGCACCTGTCATCTTTCTAGCCTGACATTTATTCTTACATAAAATAGTTCCTTCCTGATGGGAAAAAACATTGCAGGGATTAATACATGAAAAGTAAAATCTAGACAGAAGAAATTAACTGGCTAAACCCCCCATCTCGCCCCGCAACAGCTCTAAGGATAAAGACCAAAGGTCCAATCTAATTTGAGTATTCCCTACCTAGACTCTTTCCAAAGTCTCTCCATGCAAACAAAGACAGCCCTGGTGTGGATGAGAACACAGTCAGGCTCCTTCAAACCCAACCCTCCATGTCATCCCTATAACCCAACTTTCTGTGACCAAAAGCATGTAGATCCTCCTTCAATCTGGCCACAGAACAAGTGAATGTCATGCCTACAGGTGGGGACTTTCATTCTCCTGCCACTCAAAGCAAAGCACATTGCATAAGGCTGTGCTGAGTGCTTCCGATGTACCAAGCTTTGTCAGATGGTATCTGAGCAGCTGTGAAAGGAAATGGTTAGTTCACTGTTCCTTCGGGCACCATGCTTCTAAGCCTCTCTAAACCATCATAACACAATGATGTGGGTCACATCCTCTATGACTCAGTTTGATGAGGACAAGGCTCAAGGCCATGGGCTTTTGTTTGTTTGTTTTGTCCTTATGTCTCCAGTACAATGGATAGCACAGTGGAAGCTCTCAAAAAACATTTGTGGAGGAGCACCTTGGGGGCTCAGTTGGTTAAGCATCAGACCCTTGATTAGGGCTCAGGTCATGATCTCACTGTTCATTAAGTTTGAGCTCACACTGGGCTATGTGCTGCCAGTGGGGAGCCTGCTTGGGATTCTCTCTCTCTCTCCCTCTCTCTCTCAAAATATATAAGCCTAAAATGCGAAAATACAGAGTTTGAAAACTCTTTATATTCATACATACACAAAAATATGTGCACTTGTTGAGTGGGACACATCATACATGTCATTAGACCAGCCACTCAGAAACACAGTCTGGGCTCTCTTCCCAGGCTGTCTCTCTTCTTGCCAATCCCAGCCTACAGAGATGTGCTCTGCACGATCTCAGAGACCAACCCTGAAGGATAGGAGCTCCTGAGCTCCTGACCACCAGCAGCAGGTACAGGGATGGAGGAGGGTGGCAGGGGTTGGTGGAAAGCACAGCAGGGGACAGTTCCAGGGTCTAGGGGCACCCTTCCAAGACCTGAAGCCATCAAACTGATACTTTAAAAGGAAGGAGCAAATATGATCTCAGGTAGAAGACCAAAGAACGGGGCTGAACTGGGCGGGAGTGGAGAGTCCCCACACCAGGTCTTTCCAAAATTTTCAGAAGACAGGGCTAAACTTCAGGTCACTGATTGGAAGTCTTTGCTCTGTGAATCAGCTGTGGGAGAAGCTTATACAAAATACTAAGCTACAGCTTTGAAGTTTCAAAATTGGTCATTTTAAACTCTGTTAAGTATTGGGGCGCCTGGGTGGCTCAGTGGCTAAGTATCTGGACTTTGGTTCAGGTCATGATCTCGCTGTCTGTGGGTTCAAGCTCTGTGCGTCGGGCCCTGTGCTGACAGCTCAGAGCCTGGAGCCTGCTTTGGATTCTGTGTCTCACTCTCTCTCCTCCCCTCCCCCACTCACCCTCTGTCTCTTTCACTCAAAAATAAATAAGTCTTTAAAAAAACTAAACTGTGAGGTATTAAATATTTCCAGAAAACACTTTCTTAACTGCATCTAATTCACAGAACACTTGATGCTTGCTGTACAGCAGGTTAATTTGCATAATATACACTTGTGTGTCTGCTGAGACCAGGAAAAGTACTTCATAAGTTTCTTAAATAGCTTTAGCAAGTATCTTCAGATAACTCAGTCTTTTGCTGATGGCTGAGAAAAAAGCTGTCTTAGACTCTTTTAAAGGTTTTAGGAATCATTTATTGTTTTGAGTTTGAGGTCACATTTAAAAACACAGTTTTTAGGTAACTGATTTCCAGAAAGAGTGAGATAACTGGGCAAACCTTAGCACCAACAGACCACTAAGCATGCAATTGTTTTTAACTAAATAAACTACTCCAGATGAGAAAGCAACTCACCTTTGAAATTTCGCCTTCATGGCCTTCCAGTTTGGTAATGCATTTTCTTGTGGCTGCACTGAAAACTCTTGCTGTTCCTTTTTGGAAGAGTGAGGATACGGATAAATTCATCTGCAATACAGAACTTTGAACCCCGTGCTTTGGATTATGTAAATATCTATCCCTCTGACATACAGGCTCAGTGTGTTTGTCTTCCCGCCCGTGGCAAGAGCCACCACCTCAAACTGTCCATGCAAGCTGCTGCCATTGCGGGAGAAGAGGGGGAAGGCTGCGTCTATAGCCCTGAGCTTCTGATGGGTTCCAAGGTAGAAAAGGGGGGAAAGAATCAAGAAAGAAGAAGATTTTAAGGGGAAAAGGGAGAATCAAAACAAGTTTTGAGATGTTGGTGATAAAATAAGCAGCCAGACCAGCATCACACACCAAAAGGAGTATAAGGGTACAGAGGGTTCAAGAGACCTTCTTGAAAAGGAACAATAGCCACTACTTGCTAGACAAAGAATAGGCACTAGGGATGCCTTGCTACAGAAAGAGCTAGTAGAATGGTTTGTTCCCTGTTGTTCCTCAGTGCCCAGAAGTGCCAGCCTCCCAGGAGACACTCATTAACTGGATGGATGGATGGATGGATGGATGGATGGATGGATGGATGGATGGATGCATAGATGGGTGGATGGATGGATGGGTGAGTGGATGCGTGGGTAGATGGATGGATGAATGGGTGGGTGGATGGAAGGAAGGAAAGAAGGAAGGAAGGGGTGTATATATTTCCTTAGAATTAAGGAATGGAGGAGTTAAACAAGTATAGAAGGAGAAAAACAGCAGTAGTAAAATTGTCAGAAAAAAAGTTAAAATTTATCTAGCCAGGTGTTATTGTAATTATAAATTTACATAAAATTAGTACAATTAAAACATTACATAGGGGAAAAATTAGCAAAGATAAGGAATTTTGGTTACTTAATTTTCATTCAGAGAAGAAGAAAATACCTTAGTAAATTTTGTACTTGCCCTTCTGACAATGTCAGCTTCAGGAAGAAGTAGAAGAAAATTGCTATTTTACAATTAATTGGACTAAAAATATAAAACTTGCTACTGAGACATTTCAAAAGCCTTAAAGTGACCGTGTTTTAAGAATGTGTTAATACAAAAAAAGCGAATATCCTGCATAGAGTCATTCTCTAAATTTCTCAAAAACATAGTTAAACTCAGGGAAGACAGAAATAATATAGCCTGAAACTATGTTTTTAAAAAAGATAGAAGGATGAATAGGACACCGAAAAACAATTCAGTCTTGAGAACAATTCCAATGAGGAAGAAAATGGTGATATATACAAACAGATGTAGCTGCACAGGTAACTAACCCTGTTGAATGGATCCAATTTTAAGAAGGGAATGAGGAGAAAGAACCAAAGGTATGTAAACAAGATTTCCTAAACATCAAGACTTCTTAGAAGGTACAAAATGGGAAGAGGTTCACAAAATACACCAAAAGAGAAGAAAAAGATTTATTTTTTGAAGTAATGTTTTGTTGAACAAGAAAAGAATAGACTCACTGCTAGGGGACTCAACAGGTGGTAGAGAAAACAAAGGGAGAAGAATTGAACTTGCAGTTCATTCTTACCCATTCCTCAGCATCCTAATCTGCAGACCTCGCTTATTTCTGCCACCCTAGTGCTGACAAACTCCTAACATTCTTCGTAATCTAACATTCTCTATAATTTAACATTCTGTATAATCTCACATTCTCTATATTCTAACATTCTATGTAAAACACACGTATGGCGTTCTTCCTTGTCTCTTTCTCTGCAATATAGCTCCGTGAGGGAAGGGATTCCTCTCTCTTCTGTTCATTGCTCTATCCCCATCTTCCTAAAACAATTCCCGGCACAAAGTAGGTACTCGCTCTACTTCTGTTGAATGGATTTTTTTTATATAAGTGAGATAAATTATATTTAAAACGAAAAGGATCGATTAATTATAGTTAAGGGATGATTTTAAAAAGCCAGACTCTGTGAGAAGATGAAAAAGAAAATGGTTACTTTGAAAATTAGAATTCTCAAAATTCAGGGTATTTATAATTCCAGGGTATAGAAAGAACTTTATGTATGATCAAAGGATCACTTTTGAAAAGTCCTGGTGAGTAAGAGAATAAGCATTCAAATGTAATTTTGAAAAGGGAGACAAAGGTGGAATAAAGACTATGTAATTAAAATGAATCACTGGCAAAATTCTACAAGTGATTATGACACAAAGGACATGTGACTACTTAACAGTATGTTAGTCACAAGGAGCAAATGCAGGAAAGCTAAGAACAAATCATTCCCCCAAAAAAGCATTCTGTCTTTGCTAGAATTCCTTAAATGGCTGTTGAGAAGTTTACAAGGACAGGATAGAGTCACATGGAGTCACTAAGAAAATTGGACATAATAAAGCATCATGTGTGATTATCAAAAGGATGACTTGACACAGTGGAGGCTTCTGTGTGTTGACATGGTGATGACACAATCATAGTACCGCATGATACACATTCGTAGGAGCATGACACAGATACATGTTGTATGTGGCCATCACAGATATGACGCTGACATAGTATAGCACAATGTATGGTTGTCAAGGAGATGAAAACACATAGTGTAGCATCACACCTGCCACCAAAAAGATAATGGGGACACTAGGTAGAGTCATCTGTGGAATATAGGAAGATGGCACATACACAGTGTAGCAACATAGGAGGTCAACAGAGGGTACAGATATATTGCAGCATCATATATGGTGGTCATCACGGATATGACATATACTGTATCATCACACTTAGTTGTCTAAGAGACGATGCAAAATAGTGTAGTGCTCCCCATGGTTATCAAGGAGATGATATAAACAGAATATAGGATATACAGCATATATCCCTGACAGGTTGTCAAAGACCTGAATAATGGCATAGCATTATGTATTTATTGACACATTCAGTAGTAATTGCATACCATGACACATACTTAAGACAGGATACACAGTGTGGCATCATATGTTTTTGTCAAGGATATGATGCAGATGTCATGAAGCATCATTCATTGTCTTCAGGGAGTTTACCCATAGTATAGCATCATCCATGGCTTTCAGGAGGTGGGGACGTCACAATGTGACATCATATGCAGTAGGTTACAAGATGATACAGACATAGAGCAGCATGATTATCAAAGACATGCTACAGACACATCATACTGGGGGATTTGCAAGGAGAGAAGTCTTCAAGCAGAAGACACAAACATGCCGTGTGTCATACATGGTGTTATCGGGCCAAACTGTGTTCCCCACAAAACTTGAATGTTGAATTCCTAACCCACTGTGCCCAGAAGTTGGCTTACTTGGAGATTGGGTCTTTTAATTTAAAAAAAAATTTTTTTTTTAATGTTTATTTTCGAGACAGAGTGTGAGCAGGGGAGGGATAGAGAGAGGAGGACACAAAGAATCTGAAGCAGGTTCCAGGCTCTGAACTGTCAGCACAGAGCCCAATGCGGGGCTCAAACCCACAAACAGTGAGACCATGACCTGAGCCAAAGTCAGATGCTTAACAAACTGAGCCACCCAGGTGCCCCAGAATTGGGTCCTTAAAGGAGAAATGAGGCTAACATGAGGTCCTTAGAGTGGGCCCTAACCCAATACAGCTGGTGCCCTTGTAAGAAAAAGAGACTAGGACAGAGACATGTGCAGAGGGAAGGCCATGTGAAGACTCAGGGAAAACACTGCCTTCTGCAGGCCTCAGGAGAAACCAATGCTGCCAGCACCTTGATCTCGAACCTGTAGATTCCAGAATTGTGAGAAAATAAATTTCTGTCTTTTAAGCCACTCAGGCTGTTGTACTCTGTTACGGCAGCCCTGGAAACTAATATATAGACCAAAGAGATAATGCAGGTACAGGATACCATCATGTGTGCTTGCACAGACACAGTGCAGCATCATGCATGGTTGACAAGATGACACAGGTGTCTCACAGCATCATATGTGATTGTCAGATTACTTATAATAGAGCATCATGCATAATTAGTCAAAAAGTATGCAAACAGAGTGTATAGCTTCATTCATTGTCAAAGACATGATGAGACACAGTAGTGTTTCATACATGGTCACCACCTTGGTTGTCAGGGAAATGATGCAAATATAGTGTGGCGTCATACATTATTAGAGAGTGTAGTGTCATATGTGGTCATCAGAGTGATGATACAGACACAATTTGTGTCATACGTGGATATAACAGACTTGCCACAGACATATTGTAATGTCACAGGTGCTTCTCAGGGACATGAGATACATATATTCCAACATCATAAATAATAGTAGGAAGATAACACAGAAATACTGTATCACCATACTGGTTTCCAAATGACACGGATATAGTATGGCATCATACATGATTATCACGAACATGATACAGAAATAGCTTAGTCACATGCTATTGCATGTGACAAGGTTGTTAAAGGGATGATATAGGAATAATAGAGCATCACACATACTTATACACGGGGTTTCACATAATGTAGCCTGGTTTTCCAGGATATGATGCGTATATTATGTAGCATTGTACATGGTCATCACGGAATCTCTCATAGTATAGAGATTATACATGATTATCAAGAAAATGATGTAGGCATAATATAGCTTTATATGTTGCTGTGGAGAACATGATACAGACATAGTATAACATCATACATGTTTTTAAGGAGATAACACAGAAACAGCACAGCACCTTACTTGATGTTCAGGGGGATCATGTAGTTATCAGGATATGATACACAGGGTAACAGCATATATGGTTGCTGGGGGGATGATGCAATCAGAGTATGGCATCATTAATGGAGGTCAGTGAACACTTTGGCATCACATAACATTATTAATTGTTGACACAGACAGTGTAACATCATACAAGCCTACACTGAGATGACACATAGCACTCAAGGAGATGACACAAAAGGTATAACGTGATAAAAAGATTTTGAAAACACAATCCAGACATAATGTAGAATCATGTCGTTTTGTAAATGAGGTGAAGGAGACAGAGCAGACCTTGAAGACGTGTTTGCCAAGGTGAAGAGGTTGAAATATTACAGCATCACACAGAAATTTCTAGGAAATGGTGAAGTAGAGTATCAGACATGGTCATAAGTGATTAGATGAAGATACAGTATAGTATCATACACGATTTTAAAGAGAATGACAAGGACTGTAAATCAAAACATAGCAACCATGTATATGATACGGACATAATATGGCATTATACATGGTCATTAGAGGGATAATGTAGACTTATATAGCTCCATTCATGGTCATCAGGCAGATGATATAGACATAATATACCATTATATTTGGTCTGCAGGGAGATGATAGTTCAGCATCATACTTGGCTACTAAGGTAATGTGTCTCATGGCATAGCATTGCATATAGTGGCCAAGGAGATTAAGTAGACTTTGTATAGCACCACACAAGCTTGTCAAGGAGATGATGCAGTTAGAGTGCATTATCCAGTGTGGTTTTTAAATGATAACAAAGTCACAGTGTAACTTAAAACATAATCCTCAGGTATATGGTGCAGACACAATGTCACATCATATGTGGTTATTAAAGGAATGATGTAGACTCGGTGCGGTTGCATACATGGTCATCAGCTGGACAACACAGGTGTGGTGTAGCATTACCTGCAGTCTTCAGGAAGATGACACATGGTGTAGCATCATACTTAACTGTCAAAGTGATGGCTCATAGAAGAGCGTCACTTGGTTGTGTGATGTCATGAGATGACATCGACTTAGCACAGCGTCACACATGCTTGCCGAGGAGATGGTGTGGAGGTATCATCACATGTGGCTGTCAAGGATGTCATGTAGACATCATGACAGGGTTGCCAGCAAGTGATGCAGAAGGTGTGTAGTCTCTTACATCTTGTCAGGAATACATAGTTATGAGGATGACCCGTTGTTTAGTATAAAAAATTACCATCCAAGGCATAGTATATACATAATGCAGTAATACAGATGGTTGTCAGTGAGATGGTACAGATATCACATGGCATTATATGTGGCCTTCAATGAGATGTCAAAGACATATTTAACATCATGTATGTTTGTCAGCGAGGTGAGTTCATGGTAATCATACATGCTTATCAAGGAGATGATGCTGACATAGTAAACCTCATGTGCAGCCATCCAAGGAGATGATGTAGGTAGAGCGTAATATCATACATAATCTTTAAGAAAATGTGAGTCTAGTGTGTTATCATGCATGGTCATCAGGAGGAGATGATGATACACAATGTAGCATCCTACTTGGTAACCCAGAGCTGGAGTAGATATACCATAGAACTTGTGTCCTGGAGGGATAAGATAGACATAATAGTAAACATGGTCAAGAGGAAAGTGACATAGCTGTATTGTAGCCTCACATGTGGTCCACAATGAATTGAGGCACACCTAGGGTACCACCAGCCTATGGTTATCAGTAAGATGATGCAGATATAGTGTAGAATCATACATGGTAAGTGAGAAGATGATGTATATATAGCATAGTATCATGTGTTCATCACAACGACATGCTATACACAGTGGGGCAGCACGTGTGAATAAAGGAGACAATACAGACTTATTAGTTTCCTGGATGGTGGTCAAGTTGATGAGGTCAACACAGTATAGCATAATGCACGACTATGGAGATGATCCAGAATATTCCGTTATATATAGTTATCAAGGAGATGTGAAGACCTAGTATAACGTCAGATGCGGTTGTCAAGGAGGTGACGCAGACACTATGACGTGGTTACCAAAACTGCGATACAGACATAGTGTAGTGACCAACATCACAGAGATAAGGCAGACATGATTTCTATCATAGCTGGTCATCAGGTAGATGACCTATAGTACAAAATTATACCTGTTTGTCAAACAAAGCATAAATCCCCCCATAAACTAAAAGTATGAACCACTGACCCACCATCAGCTGAAGCAGTTGCAATAAGTTTTCCAGTGTAATCAAAACAGCTGTCTAGTATTTCATCATCATGGCCTGTTAATGTTGCCACACATTTTCCATTTGCAGCGTCCCACAGCTACAATTAAAAAAAAAAAAAGACGACTATGATGACTTCCCGTCTTGAAGTGCAAAACTAGCAAGTACTAGACCTTATGAGATGCTTACGGCTGGCTAAGTAACTGGACCAAGACCATGTGTAACATTTTCACATTTTCTGCTAATTTTACCTGGATTCGTGACCAAGAGACCACAGCTAATAGACCAACTATCTAACAAGACACACTTTGGACAAAGAGGCAATCAGAGACAGATATTTAGAATGGGAAATGCAAATCTGCCACTATACTAGGTTATATCTCAAAGTGCCTGCTTCACTGACTGGAGTGGAAGTGTCCTCTTCTCATAAGAAGGTCATCAAATGATTAGTAGCTTCTTCTAAAACTGTAATGTTAGAAAATGAAAAGTACACTAAGATTATAATACATTGGATGTGTAATCAAATAATAATTCCAGAGCATAAGCTCTTAGCAAACGGAAGTTAAAAACAGTCAGACACTGTGTTGAGCCTCGGTGAGATTGCCTATAACCAAGTTTAACTGATGAACAAAGAGATGAAAGAAAAATAACATGCCTTTTATTTTTTTAAATAAGATCTTATAATGATTAACACTGTCTGATATGATTCAATTAACATTGTTTTACTACATCCATAATTTCTCTAAACTCGGGAGATCAGAAACTTAACATTTAAAAATACCAATCACCGGGGAGCCTGGGTGGCTTAGTCAGTTAAGCGCCCGACTTTCGCTTAGGTCATGATCTCGCGGTTCGTGGGTTCGAGCCCCGCGTCGGGCTCTGTGCTGACTGCCAGCTCAGAGCCTGGAGCCTGTTTCAGTCTGTGACTCCCTCTCTCTCTGACCCTCCCCTGTTCACGCTGTCTCTCTCTCTCTCCTAGAAATAAATAAAACATTTAAAATAAAAAATAAAAAATAAAAATAAAAATACCAATCACCATTTATAAATGAATATCTTCATTTTACAGTACTTTTGACATTTGTTAAGGTCGCAGTCAGTGTCTGATACAGTAAAAAACATGCACAGAAGGACTGTAAAGCAAAGGTGTTTCTTGAGCTCACCATGCAGGTTTTGTCCATAGAGCCGGTTAATATGAGGGAGCAATCCCAGCTGAATAAAGCGCTGCTGATCTCAGCATAGTGCCCAATTAGGGTATACACCTTCCTGCAGAATGGAAAGGATGCACACTGCTGAAAGACGCTTCATGTCAGGATATGTGCACGAATAATGATGTCTAGCCCCTGGGTGTCAGAATCAAAACTTTGGTTTTTACAAAATAACATCTGTGATGACAAAACAGTGATGGCTTTACTTTACTCTTTACAAAAAGAGTCAACTAGGCTGCTAATCCCATTTCAGCAAAAAATATACTGAAATTTTAAGCACTCAAAGGTCACAACATTACTTAAGACAAGACTTCAGAAAGCCATGGGTGAAAAATAATAAAGGTCGTCTGAGATTCTGGAAGTCTTCTTATACCGGATGAGCAGACCTGGGTGGTTCAGAAACTCCCATCAAATGTCTGGAGGGCCCTTCCTTCTCTCTCTTTTCTTTTTGCATCTATCTTGATTGCCACCCCTGATAATTTCCCCCCTTATCAAGATGCAGACAAGTCCAAGAAAGAGCTTTACAACACAAATAGTCTAATTTAGTTAACGTCTTAGCAACTAGAACCAAAAATAATTAGGAAGGAAATTAAAGTTCTTGGACTAAATTAAATTTGGGAAATTAGCCATGATTTTATTTACTCCTGATATCCATGCCTATCGTAACGACAAGCCATTGAAATTGGATTACATAGTATACAGAATAAGTAATAGCCATACACTCAGGCTACTGTTAACATTCTCCTTTTATGTTGCTGTGTGGCATTATTTCCCTGGAATTCTAAGAAAGCACACAGTTTGTATGGATCAGAAATACCAGTAAATAATGAATTTATTTTCGGTGTGTCCTATTCCTATAGAATCCAAAGCAGACTTAATAGATATAAGAGTAAACTAATGAACAGCAAAGATTGTCTTCTTAGTCCTCTGATTCAGATTTTAAAATTCTCAAAGACAAGATACCTTCCAGTTTCAGCTTCCCACACTGCAACTGTGTGATCAAAAGACCCTGTGATGATTCTGCTTCCCGAGGTGTTAAAGGACAAAGAGATGATTTCAGCCAAATGTCCCTAGAGAGAGAATGGACATCGTCACGCATACCTATGGAAAAACACTCCCTACAAATGCACAGTCTGCTAGTTGATAAGAAAATGCTAGAAAAGGCAAAACTCTATAGGTAGAAAAGAGATTAGCAGTTGGCTGAGGGGTAGGAACAGGGAGAGATTGCAAATGGGCACAGGTTTCTTTCTGGGGAACTGTTTGAAAACTTGAGCTTGGGGAAAGTCGCGCTTAACTAAATTTTACTAAAAGTTGACTTATACACTTAAATCAAGTCAATTTAACATAGTACAGCTATTTCTTTCTTTTTTTTTTTTAATTTTTGTTTTTGTTTTGACAGGGCAGGAGCATGATTTGGGAAATCAGAGGTCTTTTTTCACATTGTCTTAGAAACACTTTTAAAAGGGCTAAGATGCAGGGCGCTTGCATGGCTCAGTTAGTTATGGGTCTGACTCTTGATCTAGGCTCGGGTCATGATCTCATGGTTTGTGAAATTGAGCCCCACTTTGGGCTCTGTGCTGACAGCGTGGAGTCTGCTTGGGATTGTCTCTCTACCTCTCTTTCAAGCTTTCTTGCGTGTTCTCTCTCTCTCCAAAAATAAACCTAAAATAATTATAAAAAATAAAAGGGCTGTATGCTTTATGGGTTAGCAATAGGTAATAGGCAAGTTTGTGAAATAAAGTTAATAATTGAAAAAAAAAAACAACAGGATATTCTTGGAGAGCCTGGGTGGCTCAGTCAGTTAAACGTCCAACTTTGGCTCAGGTCATGATCTTGCAGCTCAAGAGTTTGAGCCCCGCATCGGGCTCTGTGCTGACAGCTTGGAAACTGGAACCTGCTTCGAATTCTGTGTCTCCCTCTCTCTGCCTCTCCCCTGTATGCGCTCTCTCTCACTCTCTCAAAAATAGACCTTAAAAATTTTTAAAGGATATTCTTATTATGATTGAACATGAAATAGGTTAATAAATATCTGGCCTTTGGCCTGATTTCACTTGGTCACTGTCTACAGTTGATGCATCAAACATTCCGAGTCAGTGGGGAGAAGCCCCTCTCCGCAGCGGATTCTGCTTTGCAGTATATCCCTTGTTTCTCTAATTATTATAGCAAATTAACATATATTACTTTTTAAATAGCAGAAAGGTTCATTTACAAATCAAATTTCTGGCTGATCCCAAATGCCAAAACTTAGACGTAGTTGAACGCTAAAATCCCGAGCACACAGAACAAATGTGTTCTCTGGAGGCAGACGGGTGCAGGTGTGTAGGCACGGCTGCTTCCTTTCGAGGACTGTCAGGACTGTATCTGAAAGAGGAGGTAATACCGAGGCAGTGACCCACAGACATGATGAGAACGGAGACCCGAAGACCAAAAGAAGAATGCTTACACTAATCAGTGCTGGCACTTTAAGAAAATCCCTTGGCGCTAGAGAGAAGAGTGCTGCTTCTCTCTCCAGGCCATTTTGTAACTTTCTTGGAAAAAGCTCTCCTAGCAAAGGGTCCTGTTTTTAACATCCTTTTATAATTTGAAGGGATAAGAATTGGGTTTCCCATCCAGCAGTTCCCACGGATCGGCACAGAGAATCGCCCTACTTTGTGCGGTAGTGTGGGCTAGGCTGGGGAGAAGCACAGGGAGCAAGCAGGTCACAGGAAAGTGCTGGACGCCTAGTGGAGGGGGTCAGTGGCCACAGAGGCCCATGTGGGGTTGGGTGCCCTTGTGCTACGGGCGGTGCCCTTCTGCCTTCTCCTCCTTCCACTTGCCCCTTGTCATTTCAGATTTTGTAAACAGGAGGCTTCTAAGACTGGGGGGTGGTGGAGGACAGAGTGAGCAATCAACTTCTGGCAAGTTCTCCAGTTCCGCCTCTTCCAGCAAGTGCCAGCCTCCACCTACTTTGCTGTAAGCCAGATACATGGCGCTGGGTTTGAAGCTACAGTTGGTTTGGTTTACAGACTGAAGCCGGTCAAAATAAAGAGCCTGTGTGGCTTCCCCAGCTCTCTCTCCCATCAGTCTTTTGGAACAGCCAGCAAACCACCGGGACACTCTTTGCGTTACAGTCTGAAAACCAGTAGCTCATTTTGCAATAAAAACATCAACAGAAGCCAATTCAAATGGGAGGCTGATGCTAAAGGATGACTAACGGGAATACACAGCTCCCGCAGCTGCCGGCATGAGGAACGTACTGTCAAAGTGAACACTTCCTCTCCGTTCTGAATGTCCCACAGTTTGGCCGTTGTGTCCATGCTTCCAGTGGCCACCAGTGTGCTTTGAGGGTTGAATGACAAACACACCTGAATTATAGGAAATGGAAGAGATTTTAGAAAGGTAAGAGTTTTAAACTGTTAATTGTGTACAGAAAAGCTTCAAGATGCAACCACCTCGGAGTCAGCCTAATTCTTTGTAAATCACGCGGTGCCATATCGGATCTGCGTGGCCTGCCTTCTGCAGGTTCAATCCTGAAGCGCTCTCCTCTTGCGAAGAAGCTGCTCGCCCTCCCACGCCACCCAGCTCGGGCTTGCAGGGGCACCGGGGACCCTCACCACTTCCAGACCACAGACGACGACGAGCAAGAACAAAAGCCAAACCATCTCCTTTGAGATTCCTGCTCTCCGGCTTCCGGCTTCCTTGTTGTTAACTTCATAGTCCTTTCAATCTTCACCCTCGCTCACCAAGGACTTTGGCTACTGGATTATAGTCTCAATTCTAAATCTTAGGCGGCCTTCCTGTGAGCCACCAATCCAGCACCCCAGACCCGCGACCCTGCACTCCCTGTCATAATCGCTCCATGGCCACACCCTGGACTTTGACATCACTTCCTCTGGAAAATTCACTACCAGTACATCAATTTCGAGTTGCGATTTCCCAGTACGTCCACTCTCTTCCTTATCAGACCATCCCCAGGATGCCTTCCTTCTCATTCAGACCCTTGCCTTTGCCTCGTTCCTTATCCCCCCGCTCAGCTGACACCCTGGGAGCATCACTCCTGCCGGGATCCTTGATACCTTCACCCCGTGTCTTTCCACAGCACCGTCCGCAAGACTCCTAACAACCGTAGCGGGCTGCCGTCTCCTTCACTCACCCGCCCTCAGCTTCGGAAAACTGCACAGCGGATCACTGGCGTTGTTCTCCTGTGCCTTCTGTCCTCAGCTGTGTGTTCGGAGCCATCCCTGACGTGACCCTGCTTCTGCCTCAGCACCCTCTCCCTTTCCCCACTCTTGTCCCGGGTCTGTTCTCACCCCTCCTCCACAGATAACCCGGCCTCCTACCATTTCCCTGAGAAAGCCCATCTATGGCGGGGGCGGGGGGACTCCCTCACCTGGGGCCTCTCTTCCTTTCCATGAGCCTCAGGTGCAGAGGGGTCCCTTGGCCCTGCTGAGACACACCCTTGCCTGCACTCCTAGGAGAGGCAGGCCCGTTGAGTTTTCCCTCCCTCTGGACTAGGTCCCTCCTAGTGGCCTCGAAACGCTCCAGCTTTTCCCACTTAAAAAACAAACCCTCCCTTGACTCTGTGTGCCCCCTTTTTAACTGCCTGTCTTCCTCTCACCACTAAATTCCTGATTGCCCGCCCCCCACTCTTCACCTCTGCTGGAGCCACTCTGGTTAAAGGGCCAATCCAATGGCCCTGTGGGTCGTCCCACTTAACCTCCATGCCGTCTGCAGGGCTGACTCCTTTGTTCTCCACATTTTCTTCCTTCTTGAGGGCTAGGACTCTGCTCTGCTTTCCTTCTCTTGCTTCCTGTCTGTTTTCTGTATCTCTCGGAGGATTCTTCTCATCTCCAGCTGCTCAAGATGCCACCCCACTTCTCCCCGTACTCACCTTTCAGAAATTTCAATTGCTCAGCGGTCCCCACTGCCCCCCTGATACCAGTGACTCCCACACATAGCCACATCTCCTGCCCAGACTTCGCCACTCCGTTCAGTCATCACACAGGCAGATTTGATCAATCAAAGACACAGGAGTCATAGGAACACAGAGCTGCTTTTCCGTTTATATGTAGAACCGGTGAATGGCCATTGTCTGAAATCAGGGAATCTCTCTAGGGCCCCTTGTTTCCTTCCTGTCTCGCATCTGCTTGGTGAACCAGTCCTACTCCTCTGCCTCAACCTGTCTCCCATCTTCCTCACCTGCCTCATGACAGGCCTCCGTCATTGCTGCCTGGAAACAAGATGCCGACTGGCTCCTACTTATGATCGCACTGCACACTGCCAAAGGAATGATCTTACCGAAGAGTAAAAGTGACCACGCTGTTCCCAGAGGAAGAGTCCCAACACTACAGCATCGTCCACAGGGTGAAGCCTTAATTTCTCAGCACAGCATAGGGGTCAATAATAGGGGCCCCGTCAATCACACTCACCACGTGATGTGGCTTTGAGTGCGTTGCATGTGTGCCAAGACACACCCTTAACCCCTGTGCCCTTAACCCAGGCAGTTGGTCAGCGCGAGGGGCCCTCAGCCAGCACCCCTGTCCCCGAGCAGAAGGAGCTCCCCTCTGAGTGCCTCATGGCCACATTGGCATATTCTGTGCATATCATCCTGGGGTGAGGTTGGGAAGCGCTGCTCTGGCCACACAGTGTCACCTGAGTTCGAAAGCACCCACCACTGTTGCACACCTCCTCTGGGCGTGTCACTCCCTCTTCCTGCAGTGCATGTGCAATGTCCTTCCTCAACACCCCCCTGCTGGGCACTTCCCTCTGTGACCACACCAAACTGTCCACCAACTTCTAGCACAGCCACAAAGCGCCTTTGAACTTAGTTATTGATGCCTCTACTCCCTCTGCTAATGTACAAAGTCCCTGCAGGACAATATCTATGTGTGATTCTATTTGGCATGCCAAACACACAGACCCGGGCTTGACACGCAGTCAATAGTTAGTAAACATCTCCGGGATTGATGTTGACTATGAAAAATATCAGTGTTTTCCTAGGAACCATGTATTTAAAAAAAAAAGAAAGAAAACTTTTTCAAAATTCCAAGGGAGTGTGAGAATGAGGATTATGTCTTTCTTATGACTTTGGGCACATTACTTACTCTCTCGATGCCTCAGCATCTTCAGCATCTTCAACTGTAAAACGGGGAAATATCCAGCCCTTAGGGCTGTTACGAGGTACAACTAAGTTCACATATGTGAAGGGCTTAGGACAGTGCTTTGTGCACAGAGAGTGCAATTAATGAGTCAGGTTATAGTTTTTCACTGCGTTATCCCCCGTGTCTAGCAAAGTATTAAACAGAGCATGAGCCCTTATTGGATGAATACACCATGAGTTTGAAAGATAAATATAAATAAATGTTAGTCCTAAAATAAGCAGCTTGTTTATTTTTAAAAGCTCTCTTTTGTTCCATAGGGTGCCAATTATCTCACTAATTGTTACAAGCTGAAACACAGAATTGGCCAAGGGCAAGGCTTCCCAATAGTGAAAGCTATTTAGAGTATCAAACTTTTTATGCAAATTTGAGTTCTAATGATATCTAGGAAACAATCAGCCTAAATATTGTCTGTGATATATAAAAAAAAGATACTTTAAAAGCTATTTCAAGAATTTTATCCACCTCCATCAAGTCAGTCCTTCAAAAGCAAGTCAATGAAAAAGAAAATGTCAGGTTGGATACTGGACTTAAATGTTTATCATATTACACATCTAATTGGTCAATGCAGGATACAGGTTACTGAACAACATCTGCAAGATATGAAAACTCGAATAGCTTGTAAATTACATGAATGCCACCATAGAAAATAAATAGAAACTAAAAACGCTGGATAGAATTATAAAATTAATCATAAAGGTAGAACCACCACTTTTATAATGGACTCCTAAAAAGAAATAGCAAGGGTGTGTCAATGTAGGTCCATCAGTCGTAACAAAGGTACCATTTTGGTGGGGGATGTTCATAAAGGGACATGCTTGGTTTCGGGGGGCCAGGAGGGAATATATGCGAAATCTCTATACTTTCCACTCAGTTTTGCTGTGAATCTGAAACTGCTCTAAAAATTAGCCATTAAAACAGAGAGAAAGAAAAGTAAAGAAGAAGGAGGAGGAGGAGGAGGAAACAGCAACATAAAAAATATAATAAAATAAATGTACTCACTATTTCTGCTGTATGCCCCCTAAAAGTGTGGTAACATTTTCCCGTTTCTACACTCCATAGTTTACAGGTCTTATCAAAGGAGCCAGTAGCAATTTTGTCACTAAGATTAAAAAAAAAAATGTGGACTTTGAAAACAAATCCAAACACACAATATGATACTCTGAATTATTAACACAAGACATATTAATACATAGGCCTATATCTACTCAGAAATTTACTTCATTTTTAAAACAATAAACAATCTTCTATTTGTTTCGGTGGATAACAATTTTAAGGTCTAATTTTTCAATAGTATCAGTTTATGCATTTAATTTTAAATATTTTACACGAAAGGTATAAATTTATGTTTGGGATTACAATACGTTTTTAAACAAGCACAATGAATATGGTGAAAATTTTAGTGTAGAAAACTACTACCAAATGGAAATGAAAAATGTGTGAGTTGCAAGAACACAGGAAAATTCTATTAGTAGATCTACTGACAAGGCTAACATTGAATTTAAACGAAGAAAAACGAAAAACTATAAATCCAATTAACCATATGGCTGGATACATTTTTGAGAATTTAGTGTCCCCTTGGGAAAGTAATACTGCTAATATTGCAACTGTAAGACCTCTGAACAAGGAAGAAGGGTTACAGAGGAAATCTGTTAAGACCTCACTCCGTTTCAAACAAGAGGCTTTCCATGTAGACCGTAGAGCAGGGTGACTATCGACACCCGACAGATACGAGTAGGTTGGCCTGTTTAACCTTTGATCACGGAACTAAATCTTCTCCTTTACCATTGACCTCTATCTTTTATAGCAAGTCATCAAAATGTTCCACCCAATGGGGTCAACAATGACAGTGCAAGCTCATTGTTCAAAGGTGTGAAGCATCTTAAAACCCAAAATACGTATCTTAAAGCAAATATATGTGCTGGGCACAGCTGTAGGATTTATATTTTATCCAAACTAACACTAATGCCCTGTCGCTCTCCTTTACTCTCAGACCCCCCACATAGTATTTCTGTGGTCTCTGATTCTAAGGGAGCGAGGTCCTTTCTGTCCATGCGCCATGCTCCAGGGACAATCTGCTCTGGAGAAACACCCCCATCCGGTCTGAGCATTTCTCATCGGCTGCTGGTGTCGGTCACCTTCTGCTCAGATGCAAAGAGGGCGCTATGTGCTTTTTACCAGCGCCTTCCCTCCATTTTCCATCCCTCCTTCCCCTAAGACATATTGTCTCAAGTTGCTATTGTCTCTCAATTCCTGGTTGATCACATATTTCTCTCTATACCCAGACACCACTACATTATAAAAGACAATACTGATTTCAAGGGTGTCTGGGTGGCTCAGCCAGTGAGGCGTCCAACTTTGGCTCACGGGTTCGTGGGTTCAAGCCCTGCATCAGGCTCTGTGCAGACAACTCAGAGCCTGGAGTCTGCTTCAGACTCTGTGTCTCCGTCTCTGCCCCTCTACCACTCAGGCTCTCTCTCTCTCTCTCTCTCTCCTCTCTCTCTCTCTCTCTCTCTCTCTCAAAAATAAACGTTGAAAAAGATAATGCTGATATCATAGTTTTTTGAAATTACTTTATAGAATCAAAGCTTACTCCTGACCCAATATATAAAACATGTAAATACTAAACTGGTTGAAGTTCGTCTCCCCACCACCCATCACACACACATGCTCCCTTTCATTCTTTGGTGGCTATCTTGAATCTTGAACTCACTCTGCTGAAACCCCAAATGCCCCAAAGTACAGGGGGGAATGCTGCTTTAATCCATATAGAAATCATTAGACTATGACAAGCAATTGTTTCCTCAGGGGGTCTTGGTTAGAATCCAACAGAAAGGCCTAAAGATGAAGAGCTGCTCACCTCTCTAGCCCCCAAAACTTTGTTCTCAGATAGACATGCAAAAATACCATGTCTTTTAAGTAGGATATTATAGGATATGATATTATATCATGCAGAATCTAGTGAAAGTTCTTTAAATAACATTGCAATTAAGGTAGGAATTATAGTCAAGGTAAAACATCATCACTTATAATATCAATTCTCTCCCACAGGTTGGTGCAATAAGGTATTATAAAAGCTATCATTCTCTACAATGTAAAACGCACACATCAAAGTTATGTATTCGATAATGGATCTGGAATACTTAATCGTTTTAATGTACCAGTTAGGTTTGATTGTGCCATCCCAATTGATAGGATTTAAACTGTGTTACATCTTCAAAAGATATAATGACATTAGCAACCTACATACCAAGGTTTTAATATTTATGGTATAAAATGTCTACTTTAGGTGTCTCAGCTTTTTCTACAAACTCCCTTTATTTCCCCTGCCACTACCCTACACTGTTTCCGTCACCCCGTGAATGTATCATTTTATCTGCCTCCTAGCTAATTTCCTTGCTTCCTGTTTCATCCCCGCCCAAACCCTCTGACCCCTTCTCTCTGCCAGAGCTGCCCTCCCAAAACAGCACTTTCACTGAGTCCCTCTCCTTTGTACACAAAGCCTTCGTCACAATTCAGTCCTCCAGAACAGAGTTCAAACCACACAGAACACTCTGACCTCACCCACTTCGGATTCTCACCGGAAACGGCCACTCGAGAGCGGGGAGCACTGGGGGAGCCGGGCAAAGTCCCACCTAACCCATGCAGCTGCAGGGCGCCCACCCCCAGGGGGCCGTCCCCGCCCTCCTATATCCTCAGCCTCCCATGCTTCTGCTGCAGCCTCACCCTCAAGCCTTCACCAGGAGAAATCACACTGGCCTTTCTCTTCTAACTTTTAAACCATTTACTGTTTTGTTCTAGTCATCATAATACTATAGCAAAAGGGCCAGATTTATGGGGACTGCTTAGCGAATGGAAAAAGTCAAAGTGAACAGTCATGAAAAAAGACACACATTAAAAATGTTTACTCAAATATGCCAGGCGAAGGTCTTTTCTATGGCTAACTGGAGCTCATCATCTGCCTTACAGAAATCATACCCAACCTCTACAACTTCCAATCTGAGAACTTAAACGCACTTGCAGGGCAATCTGCGTACAAAGGTTGTTCTAAATGTTTCAACGCATTTCCTCGTTTTTACACTGACCTCGCCTGCAGCTTCATTGACTAGCAATTTTTCAAAGATTTACCTTACCTATGTGTTCACGAAAAAATAACAGCTTTATTTTCACACTCACATTTCATTAGTTTTAGCAATGTAAAATTAAATTCCATAATTAAAGTTGAAATCCCAACCAACATAAGCAGATTTATGGACAGACACAAGTAACTCATGGTACACTTAGAACCTAACCGGTGGGAAGAAAAGCTGAGCTCACCAGCGGGCGGCCCGGCGTCTGCACACATCCAGGGAGCCATGGGCACGAGTGGTATGTCACTCAGGACGAGAGCTAGATAGAACCCTTGGTCAATCTGTTGACTCAGCTAGAGGTTGGCTTTAAAATGCTATTATATTTTGTACTGTTATCTAGCATGTTACTATGTACATCCGTTTCCTGCTAAGACTGTAAATTAACTTCCGAACAAGGTAAACCATGTTCTGTGGGTATGTCATGTTCTCCAGAAGCTGGCGCTCTACACATCCTAGGAAGTGGCTGTCAGAGAACCCCCAGGGGAAGGGACTCAGCCCTGCTTGAATTCGGGACTCCAGCTCCTCTCTTTACTACCATGGGATCCTGAGAGGCATCCTTGAACTTTATATACTTTCTGTGTGAACAATAAGACCTATCCCCAGACTCCTTTAAGCATTGAACGGGGTGTTTAAAAAGCTTTCAAAGCACACGTTGGCCACTTGCAAGTTTTAGTTCTCTTTTTCCTTTCATCCCCCAATAAACAGAGGGAGAGATGAATAAATGAAGGGAGAGAAGAATGAAAGAATTAATGGCTTAATAAGGACGAAGTGAATGAGTGAATGTCTGCTTACCCATATGGATTGTTGAATGCTATGGCATAAACCACATTCCGGTGGCCCTCCAGGGTGTGAAGCTCCTCTCCAGAAGCAGTGTCCCAGAGTTTACAGGTCCGATCATAGCTCCCTGTGATAAAGCTAACACGGGAAAGACAAATAGATCACAAAATGACAACAGCAGTGTGTTAATAATAGCATCGTATTTCTTACCTGCAAGATTATAACCCCATTTATCTTGCTTTTTACAAAATGAAATTGTGTATGGAGAACCATTAAATTGAGAACAATATCTACATCCTTTGATTAGAAACTTTTCAATTTTATCCCTAAACCAAAAGGAGCCACTAAAAAAAATTAAGAGCATTCCGGCCAATAATCATTCTTATAAGCAATTATTAATTAAATAATAATATTAATCAGTAACAGTTTCTGAAATTCTAACGTCCGTAAACAGTATCATTCTTCCCACTGGTCAGCCCATAAAATCTTAGAACCATCTTTGATTCCTCTATTTCCCTCACATACCACACACAACCTGTTAGTAAATTCTGTTAGCCCAATCTCAAAATACATCCCCAGTATGGCCACGTCTCACCAGAGTCCATTGCCTCCATCTCTTGCCTAAACAATGAAACCATCTTCTAATGGATCTTGGCTCGCACATGATCCTTATTCCTTATAAATCTATTTTCCACACTGAAATTGGAGTTGTTGGTGCTTTTTATTTTTAACTTCCCTCAGATGGCTTCCTAACAATCTAGAGGAAAATTCAAACTTCTGCTCATGGCCCACAAGACCAGTAGCACTAGCTGCCTCTGGGACCTCAACTTGACCCCAAAGCACACCCTGAGCAGCCACAGTCACCTCTTTGCTAGTCTTTCCTCTGCCCATCCGGTTCACTGCCATCATCCCCACGACCTGGAACATGGCTGGCAAACTACTAAGTGTCAATGAATATTTATTGAAAATTAACAATCTTCTTATTTGACTATTTTTCTATGAAAATAACTTGTACATTGGCCTCTCATATGCATTTTTTATTTTAGAGAGAAAGAGCACATGCAAGTGGGAGAGAAGGACAGAGGGAGAGAGAGAGAAAATGAAGCGGGCTCCATCTTCAGTGTGGAGCCCAGTGAAAGGCTCAGTCTCACTACCCTGAGATCATGACCTGAGCCTAAATCAAGAGCTGTACACATTTAACTGACTGAGCCACCCATGCTCTCTTGACCTCTCATATTTTAAAGTTATAAAATACTATCTTAGTTATTCCTTAAATATTCCATTAGGAAAGATGCTTCCCTAACATACACACACAAAGTGCACAAAATTAAAATGCCCATCTACAATCAAAAAGAATGAAATGTTGCCATTTGCAACAATGTGGATGGACCTAGAATGTGTTATGCTAAGTGAAAAAAAGTCAGTGAGAGAAACACAAATAGATGATTTCACCCATACATGGAATTTAAGAAACACAACAGATGAATGTAAGGGAAGAGAAGGAAAATTAAGTGAGGCAAGCCATAAGAGACTCTTAAATACAAAGAACAAACAGAGTTGATGGAGGGAAGTGGGTGAAGGAAGGGCTAAATGGGTGATGAGCATTAGGGAGAGCACCTGTTGTGATGAGCACTGGGTGTTATACAGAAGTGATGAATCACTGAGTTCTACCCCCGAAACCAATACTACACTGTATGTTACCTAACTTGAATTTAAATGAATAAATTAAAACAAAACAATTTTAAATAAAGAAATAAATTAATAAATAAAATAAAAAACCAGTCTGAATGTCAAGTGGTAATGATAAAGAGTAAACAGATAAATAATAAATTCTATCATGGAAACTCAACTAAACAAAAGGGTTGTTTGACAAACATGTCAAATCATGCTGTACACCTTAGGGGCGCCTGGGTCGCTCAGTCAGTTGGGAGTTTGACTTCGGCTCAGGTCATGATCTCGTGGTTTGTGGGTTCGAGCCCCACGTCGGGCTCTGTGCTGACAGCTAGCTCAAAGCCTGCACCCTACTTCAGATTCTGTGTTTCCCTCTCTCTGTAACCCTCCCCTGCTCACGCTGTCTCTCTCTCTTTCAGAAATAAATAAAACATTAAAAAATGTTTTATTTAAAAAAAATCATGTTGTACACCTTAAATATATATAATTTTATTTTTAAAAATTATATTCCTTGGTTGTTAAAAATTAGAAATAAAGAATAGAAATGGAAATATAGAAGGGCGCCTGGGTTGTTCAGTCAGTTGAGCATCTGCCTCTTGATTTCAGCTCAGGTCATGATCCCAGGATCGTGGGATCAAGCCCTGCATCCAGCTTTGTCCTGGCAGTTTGGAGCCTGCTTGGGATTCTCTCACCTTCTTTCTGCCCCTCTCCCCTGCTCACTTGCTCTCTCTCTAAAATAAAGACAGGGAAGGATGGAGGAAGGGAGGAAGAAGGGAAGGGAGGAAGAGAGGGAAGAAGGGAGGGGGAGGAAGGGAGGGAGAAAGGGAGGGGGAGGAGGGAGGGAGGAAGGGAGGGGGAGGAAGGGAGGGGGAGGAAGGGAGGAAGGGAGGTACAGAAATAAACAGGTGAAGCAGAGAATACTCATACTCGGGGCAGAGAAACTGTTCTGTGTGATGACTTAATGGTAGGTATCTGTCATTATACATGCGTCAACCCATAGAATGAAAGAAAGCAAGAGTCACCCCTATTATAAGCTATGAAGTTTGAGAGGTCCATCAACTGTAAGAAATGCACAACTCTTTGGGGGAAGATGACAGTAAAGAGGCTGAGGGTGTGTGGGGGCCGGACATCTATGGCAAATGTCTGGACCTTCTGCTCAATTTTGTTGTAAACCTAAAACCACCATAAATAATAAAGTTTAATAAATTTTTAAATATTTTTTCATTTCAAAAAATTAGAGGGGCGCCTGGGTGGCTTAGTCGGTTAGGTCATGATCTTGCGGTTCGTGGGTTCGAGCCCCGCGTAGGGCTCTGTGCTGACTGCCAGCTCAGAGCCTGGAGCCTGTTTCAGTCTGTGACTCCCTCTCTCTCTGACCCTCCCCTGCTCACGCTGTCTCTCTCTCTCTCCTAGAAATAAATTAAAAAATCATTTAAAAAAATTAGAAATAGAATGACCCTATGACCCAGCGATTGCACTGCTTAGCTATCCATCCAAAGGATACAAAAATGTTGATTCGAAGAGGTGCATGCACCCCAATGTTTATAGCAGCGCTATCGACAATAGCCAAATTCTGGAAAGTGCCCAAATGTCCATCGTCTCATGAATGGATAAAGAAGATGTGGTATACACACACACACACACACACACACACACACACACACACACTGGAATATTATTCAAAGATTAAATAAAAAGAATGTAATCTTGCCATTTGCAACAACATGGATGGAACTAGAGTGTATTATGCTAAGTGAAAAAAGTCAGTCAGAGAAAGATAAATATCATACGATTTCACTCATATGTGGAATTTAAGAAACAAAACAGATGAACATAGGGAAAGGGAAGGGAAAACAAGATAAAAACAGAGAGAGAGGGAGGCAAACCATAAGAGACACTGAAATACAGACAAGAAACTGAAGGTTGCCGGAGGGGTTTTGGGTTGGGGGATGGGCTATGTGGGTGAGGGGTATTAAGGAGGACACTTGTTGGGATGAGCACTGGGTGTTATAGGTAAGTAATAAATCACTAAATATTACTCCTAAAATCATTATTACACTATATGTTAACTAACTTGGATTCAGATAAAATTCAAAACTAAAAGTTAAAAATAAATAAAAACATCCTTTAGACTTTGGATACAAGAAAATAAATAATTAATAAATAAGTTTTTCATTTAAAATTTTAAGTTTTAAATAAATAAATAAGAGCAACTTACCAAGACCCCGATTTATTAAGCGCAACATTGGTCAGTGGCAGTATATGTGCTCTGAGAACCTTCAATGAAAGAAAACACCATTTGTTTTAAACTCATAAAAAAGAAGTTTAAATCGTTAATTTTAACTTCAAACCAAAGAAGATATTCAAGTTTGTCTTAAGTATACATAATAAGTGGACAATATTTGCTCTCTGAACAGATGAGAAAAAAATACTTTGTATCATCTACCATTAAGAGGGAGAGTACATTTGGTAGTTAACACAATTACAAAAACAATATTGAGTCTAAGTTTTCCATGAAATGTTTATTAAGATAAATTACTGCTATTAAATAAGATACCAAATAGCACTAATTTATAATATTATCTTTTAAATACTGCACATGGTTTTGTCCATATGCATGCATAGCATATACAGAAAATACACTAAATATGTTTCGAATGCAGATGTTACAATTCATTATTACTTCTGGAATCCTGAAGCTCCTCTAAGAGTCAGGGTGGCTCTCATTTCATTAATCTTTCAATTCCTACATTGTCAAGCCCAGAGCAGATAGCTCAATGTTTATCAAATGAACACACATTAATTGTACAGTCTGTTTGTAGATGCAGTGATTGGCTAGGCTGGGACAGTCCCAGTTACATCTACTGCGGGGGCATAATTATCAATAGTTTCTGTTTTTGCTATCAAAAATGTTCCCATTGGAAGATAAATTACAAGGTCATGCTGGTTACAGAGCTGATATTTGGAGTTAAATAGTGCCACCTGCTGGCAAAAGAAATATTACAAGAATAATTTCCTCCTCTTTCAATAATACATGGAAGGAATAACTACAAAAGATGGAATATTTTGTATGAGACAGAATACGCCGAATATACAGATAGTAATGACATTTCTTTTTTAATTTTTTAATGTTTATTTACTTTTGAGAGAGAGAGAGACAGAGAGACAGAGCATGAGCTGGGGAAGGGCAAAGAGAGGAGGACACATAGAATCCGAAGCAGGCTCCAAGCTCCAAGCTGAGAGCAGACAGTCCGATGCAGGGCTTGAACTCATGAACCGTAAGGTCATGACCTGAGCCAAAGTCGCATGCTCCACCGACTGATCCACCCAGGAGCCCTGATCATAATAACATTTCTTGTGAATTCATTTAAATCATAAAAAGAAAACCAGTGTAATTTGAAGCAACATTAGATTAAACTATTAAATATTGTTCAATAATTAAGAAAAGCTAAAAGCTACTTCTGAATGATTGACTACATTTGTTATACTTTTAATTTAATCATCAAAAACTACAGAGAAAAATAGGCATATTTACATTGCATTAAGATTATTATATAAGCCATCTCAATAAATAATTTACTGAAATATAGTTTAGTTCACATGGAAGCAGAAAATAGTAAATATTGATATTGCATGACACACAACCTCTTACTATTACTCCAAGTGAAAAAAGCTTCAATTATTCAATAACTTGAAATTGCCTTAATGGTCACTCTTTAAACTGAACACTAAAGAATAGCTAAACTTACTACAAATCTTTATTTAACTTCTCGAGAAATAAGTGTTTGAATTTCATTCATTCCGTAAACACATATTTGTTGAGATTTAGTCTTAGCAAGTATATATGAGGCGCCGAGGGAAAGAGGAAAGTATAATCTGTATGTTATCTCAGATTGATAGGATATCAATTAATTCTTTGAAGTTCTTCTATTTGGTATTTTTAAAATATGCATTACCTTAAAAAGGTAGAATTTGTGGTTGCTGTGCTGTCTGAGCTTCTCTTGTAATCTCTGTAGTAAAAGCTTTACTTGGTCCGATCGGGAAGCTGTGATTAGAGGCTCTGCTTTCTGTATCTCTTCTACTAAGGCATTGACGTCACTACTGAAATTCACACACACAGAAGTTACTATTTTCTACATCGAAATGTGCACACACATGCAACGCGTGAAGAATTACACTGCATTTATGAAGCACATTTATAAAATGTAAAGACGCCATCAGCTTTACTAAGAGATTTCAGGGGAGGGAGGGGTGGGAAATACAGATCAATAAAGAAATCAAGTCTGCATGAAAGTGACTTGGGGTTCTTCAGAATGATTCTTCATTAATCATGACTTCTCCTGTGGAAAGGGAGCAAGGATATTGATTTGCTTACCTAAGGCCAAGCACATGCTTGTTCTGAACTTGAGCTCTTTCTCTTTACTTATTTCCTGTTTCCTTTGTCTCTTTAATGAACATTAAGAGAATGTTCCCAGTACAACTATACTTTGTGCCTTACATATGTTCTCTTGTTCAATCTTGTAACAATCTCTAATATAATGCTTTTATCGTAATTACTTTGGTGATAAAGAAACTGAGATTTGGAAAGGTTGAGTCTTAAATATTTTTTTAGGGAAAGAGAAAGTACCTAAACTGAACACTCAAAGAATGATGATGATTATCATTAATAATTCTTATGGGCTATAACATCATTCTCTTAAAAAAGAACTGCTCAGAAATATATAGATTCAAGGTTTCCCTCAGTATTCAAATAACCTATAGTGATTCTGATAAACTTTGCCAGTCCAGAATAATAATTGTTCAAGACAAAGAATAACATCTATAAACCACAAAGCATCCAAAATAGGGTCATTCTGCAAAACATGTCACATACGTGTGTCAAAGATGCACTGCCCCATCCCCTCCCTTCAAGAAAGGACTCAGGGGCCCCCCTGGGGGGCAGGTGTTTAGGTAGCTGACAGTCTCCAGCAGCAGCCCCTTCAGGATCCGCCTCAGCATCAGAGCCCGAGTGATCCTGAGCCCAGGGCTGAGCAGGTGGGTGGTGCAGGAGCCTGGCCATTTCCACCTCTCAAGGGACTCTCACCAGTGAGCTTTACTCTGGAGTCCCTCGTGGGCTTGGCAGAAAAGGTTATTACCTCTGCATCATCGTGGTTGGTGGCTCCTCGCACTGAACCCCGTTTCATCCCATCTGTCACAGACGTCACTTCCCAATAACATGTCACCCACCTACCTCTGTCTCAGCATCTGCTGCCCAGAAATGCAAACTCTGATAAGCATGCCCTTCCTCTTCATAAATAAACATCTCCTGAGCCCCAGTCTTGTGTAAGGCACTGAGCTAGAAGACTATTCATCCCACCTACATTTACTGAGTCCCTACTAAGATTAGGCCCTGGGAGTGTAAAAGGTACAGTCTCAGCTCTCAAGAAATACAGTCTACTAGAATAGGAGTGAATATTTGGAACAGAAATGAATCAGACCATTTACAGTGATGACTTTGATAAATTTCCAGTCTGTTTCAAAGGAGTTACACTTTTGTAAGAATTAAAGATCATAATGCCTCTTGGAAAGGTTTCCAACAAATGTCATAAATCGAAACAGATTTCCCAACAAGGTCTAAATTAACCAGGTATTTAATCTGTACATCCCAACCCTGTGGTATTCTAATTGCTCTTTTCCAGTGCAGTAACTCGAATATGTCCCATGTCATGCAAATGTTTTATATGCAGAATTCGTTCAGGTTCTTGTGCAGAACTAGGAATAAGATCCATCCTTTCTCTCTTTTACTTTGAGACATTTATTTACTACATAGGGCGACTATAGCATCCTAAGGATCTACATTTTTAAAAAATGTTTACTTTATTCATTTTGAGAGTGGGGGAGGGGCACCTGGGTGGCTCTGTCGGTTAAGTATCCGACTTAGGCTCAGGTCATGATCTCAAGGTTAGTGGATTCGAGCCCCACGTTGGGCTCTGTGCTGACAGCCAGCTCAGAACCTAGAGCCTGTTTCAGATTCTGTGTCTCCCTCTCTCTTTGACCCTTCCCTGCTCATGCTATCTCTTTCTTTCTCTCAGAAATAAATAAAACATTAAAAAAATAAAAATATCTTTACCTTATCTGAACATGGGCTCCCGCGGGATAACCACTGATCTGATTCTGTCTCATGAAGTGGAGTTTTGCATAGGATTTTTTGTTTTGTTTTGTTTTTAGTTTTGCATAGGATTTCCTAATGCAAATGAATTCTGGGCAATATGCTCTCTCAAGAGGATTTCCTCTGGGTGCAGAACAAGCTTCAGAGACAAAGATGGGGTCCTCCTAACTCTGCCCCATGACAACTAATGAGGAGAGCAGAATACAGTCAGGCCTGTGAGATTCTTGTCTATCAGCAAATAACAGGCTCAGTACTATTCTTAAAATTCTAATCACCGCCATTCCTCAAAAATGTTAAACGGTCATCAAAAGGAAGGGAAGTCTGAGAGACTGTCACCACTGCAAGAAGCCTGAGGAGACTTGACAACGAAATGTAATGTTGTCTTGGAAGAGAAAAAGCTAATTAAGCAAAAAACCCAAAACAAACAAACAAAAACAAAAGAAAACAAAGCAAAACAAAAAACTAACAAACCACAAGGAAAATTGTGTAGATATGGTCTTTAGTTAGTAATAATCTATCAATTATTCTGATAATTCAGGTTCATTAATTCTGACCAACATAGCACACTGATCTACAAAGTTAAGAATGAGGATGGGGGATGGGCCATGGGAGCTCCTGTCTTCACAACTTTCTAAAACTGCTCTCAACTAAAAGATTAAAAACAACAGCAGGTCTATTGAGGAAGAAAAAAAGACAGACTGATGATCCTTTCCCATTTCATCCTCACCCAGCCAGGCACCCCAGCAGGTCTCACTGAAGCAAGCAAGAAATAATACACCGCAGAACGTTTTTTGAGCACTGTATGGTGAGTTCATGCGGCGCTTCCACACATCGCCCTGGGTCAGCGTTAGCCAATAACAGATCTGGCTGCAACACGTAGCTGGTTTACCTGGGACTGAGGTTGAGCAAATCTATGCATTTGGTCTTCAGCTCTCCACTCGTCTCATATTCCAACATAATTCCTGCAAAAATAAACAAACATGGCATAAAACACTGAGGATGACAAACCGATGTCAAAAGTTAGTCTACTTTGCCGTAACTATTTTTTTCATCTCTATTTTTTTTAGTTTTTAAAATTTCTTGGCATCTGGGGTGCCTAGGTGGCTCAGTCGGTTTAGTGTCTGACTTCTTGATTTTGGCTCAGGCCTTGGTCTCACGGTTTGTGAGTTCGAGCCCCGCATTGGGCTCTGTGCTGACAGTGCGGAGCCTGGAGCCTGTTTTAGATTCTGTCTCCCTCTCTCTCTGTCCCTCCCCTGCTCACACTCTGTCTCTCTCTCTCTCAAAAATAAACATTAAAAAAATGAAAATTTCTTGGCATAAAACATAATGCAGTGACGTCTGGTTCTAAAACGAAATTGTGTGAACTCACTTTTCCCAAGTCCTTCCTTTAAATACAGCTACGTACCTTTGAAATTCAACAGACAACGCTAGAATAATCAAAAGCTGGGTAGAAGGTAGACCTGCTAGAGGAAGAACCGCATGATGAGTTCCCTGGGTTTTCTTTTCACCTCCCACATACCCCTAAACTGGAGACCAGAGTGACTTGTAGCCCAGAACCACCAAAAAAGCACAGCCAACAAAATCCGAGCCACAGCAAAGGTTGCTCTGTGGCCAAAGGACCAGGAAAAGGGAAGTCAAACAAAAAAAAAAAGCTAATGGGAGCCCTAAACCCTGCTCCACAGCTGGGCCCTGTAGGCAGTCTGATTCCCTCGGTGGAAGCCCTGGGCTGCTCCAGGTCTCCTTCAGAGCTGGGCCCCGGCAGCGGTCTGATATGATCATCAGCAAAACTGCAGGCGTCCTGGACATCCGCTTCTGAGCTGGGCCCCAAGGGGCCATCTAATCTGTCTAAAGCAGAGGCAGAGAAGTTCTCCCGGATCTGTCAGACCCCACTCCACAACCAAGCCATTGGTGGGCGGTCTCATCCACCTGCAAAAGGGGCAGCAACGATGTCCGGGGGTATCCCAGAACCCAGAACCCACTCCACAACCAGGCACCCAAGGAAGCGTCTGCCTGCATTTCAACCGGTGGTGTACCCAGGTGGAGTCCTATTTCCCACCTCCAGAAGGTCACTCAGTGAGCCCAGGCATACTGGGAAGTACCTTCCACCTGCAGGTAGCACCAGCTGGACCTGAGCAGGGCCTTAGCAGCACCAGAAAAACAAAATAGACCACAATAGCATCGCAAGGGTTGGAAAAACTAAGCTGCTGTTGGAAGTAAAGCCCACAAAGTTGACCAGAACTCCTACACTGAATCTGAACACAGTGACGGTCTGCCAAAGTAGATTCAGCTAGGATCAAAGGTCTGCGAACATAAGAACCTAAAGGTCCAGCTTACAATAAACAGGAAAAGACAATCGACAACTCCCAATACCCAGGATACAGTTTAAAAAACACCTATTGCACCAAGAACCACAGAAAGATAATCAACGAACACAAATATGGAGGTGAATCAGAGCTGGGAATGATCTGACAAGGATTTTAAAGGAGATGTCAAAAATGCTTTAGCAACCATTTACGAATTCACTTGAAACAAATGAAAGACATTTTTAAAAAATCTCAGAAAAATAGAAGTTTTAAAAACACACTAAATGGAAATTATATATAACTGGAAAATCCAATGTACAAAATGAAGAGCTTGTTGAATAGGCTCAATAGGAGCGTGGAGAGGACAAAGGATAGAATCAGTGAACTTGAAGACAGATCAATAGACTATAGTCCGTTTGAACAGCAGAGAGATAAGTTACTGCGGGGGCGGGGGTAGTGGTAAAAAAAAAAAAAAACAAAAACCTGAACAGAATCTTTTAACCACTTTCTTGTACTACCTCTATAAATGTAGGCTAGAGGATCTCAAAAGTTTTGGCCTCAGGACCACTTTACATTCTTCAAATTATTGAGGAGGCCAAAGGGCTGTAGTTTCTGTAATATTTTCCATATTAAAATTGAGAAAAATTTAAATTGTGTATTAAATTGTTTTAAGATAACAATAAAAAAGTGATAGCATGTTAAGGTAAATAATACATTTTATAGAAATAACTAAGAAGAGTAGCCCTGCTTTACACTTTTGCAAATCTCTTTAATGTTTGGCTTAATTAAACATGGCTGGAGTCTCATCTCTGCTTCTGCATTCAAGTTGTTGCTATGTGGTATTTCAGACAAAGTATAAAAAAAAAAATCCCATCATACCCAGATATGTAGTTGGAAAATGGAAAAATATTTTAATTGCATTTTCAGGTAATTATGGATAATCTTCTTTAATACTACATGAAAACTTAACAACTGTTAATTCATAAAAAGTACTTGCAATACAGAACCTGAAACCACATAAATTAACTCTTGGTACATTACATTAAATCCATTGGTTTATCTCGCACTTTCATAGGATATATTATTTATGTATGGTTTATACATCACGTACCAGACATCTGAAAAATTTTAGTTTTCTGAGTTATGAACATCTTCTAAATGTTGATGTATATAATTATACAATATCCCCTCAAAAATCACATGTGTTAATATCACTACCAATATCTATTATCAGAAAACTCTTTCAGTGCTGGTAAGCTACCCAGCTCATGGAGGTAGGTACAAGTGTTCTGAAATTCTGATTTCTGCTTGAAAGCTCAAATTATATCACTGGCAAGAGATGTTGACAGTCTTGTTTGAAAGTTTCAGGCTCACTTTACTCCTTTTCAAACAAAATGTCTTCCAAATGTCCAGGTCTGAAAGCCACGTTTGCTTCTCAGTCCTTCGAGTAAAAACGGTGTTCCGTGAAGAAAATGGCTAGTTCATCTCTCAGCTCAAAGGACTGCACAGTGTTTTCCTCAAAAACAATACGGACCATCACTGTGCAGAAGTGTTTGATGAGTACTTTCTATTTCATCACCCAGAATACAAGCACTCCTATATCAGTGTCTCATTATATTAGTGAGTTTTACCGTTTTATCGAAGACATTCCTCAGTGAAACTGAGGGGGGTTCTTCCTTTTGCAAGTTTGTGTTAGGGAGAAATACAATGACCACTTTGAGGAGTTTGTGGCCCCTGCCTGATTTGTAGTAAGTTTCTAGCAGTTTCACCTCCCTTCCCTTTTGTATGAGTAGCGCAAATGTCAAAAGCAGATGATATCTTACTGTTACTATGTAAAGAGACTTGACCTTGAGGCCCCACTGAAGGGGTGCAAGAGACATCAGGGATCCACTACAATTTGAGAATCCTTGCTATCAGACATAATTGATATAAAAGATATGATTCCAGCAGAATTTCAGATCAAGAGAAAATAGGGAATTCTGCCAAAACATTGTATTCGCTTTCCAAAGCACTACACCATTGAAATGGAGTGTGGCAAAGTTGAAAAGGCATGTGCTTGGCATCAAAAAGACCCAGGTTTGAGTTCCAGCTCAATTCCTTACTTACTTCATGATACTAGTAATCCTTTTATATCCCACTTTTCTTATCTGTAGATAATACCTTCAGTTTGCTGGTTGAAATTTTAAAAATCCATATATAAAGCTCCTGGTACGTAGAAACTCATCAAATAGTGTTTATTACCTAACGATTCCTCAAATTCTGCCTTGCAGCCTATCTGACATAGTCAGCTATGCCTGCATCTATGCCTTCTCTCCCCAGTGATATTGTGACATCTTTGAGAAGAAACCCATTTGCTTCTTCATACTCCCAGGAAGACCCTCCTCGGAATGAGTCAGGATGGTTTCCACACAGTAAGTGCCGGATTTGACCAGCTTCAAATACAGACAACACTGCCAAAGAGATTTACGTTACTTCCCATCTCTGGTTTCCATTTCTCCCTCAATGGTGCCTGCCCCACTTCGTCTTTACAATCTATTTTCTGTGCTAGCAACTTCTGACTCACCAGACCATAGGCTCCTGGTCTGCCTTCTCTTCATCCCTAGCATCTACTGTGAAATGTGTTACACAGGAACTCTCCAAGCAGTGCTTGCTGAATACATGAACTAATGGACAGATGACTGGATGAGTGTCCTCAGATTGCTTAATGCAATTACCAGTCCCTGTCTTTATGACACATGGACTTTCAGCAATAACTGACACCATGACCAAGTCCTTCCTCCAAATACTATCCTCAATAGGCTTTTATGAAATCCCTCCATCTTTTTCTCCACTTTGTTATTTTCCATTCTCCTTTATTGATTCCTTCTCTTCTGCCTGACCTTCAACTACTGATTTAAGATTCCGGTCTAGGAATTCTTTTCACTACATTTTTTTTTCTTCGTATAAATTCACCCATACTCATGGTTTTAACTGCCATCAATGCCAAAAATAAGTCTCCCGCCTAGACCTCCTTTGAGCTCCAGGCACGTTGATATCTCGCCTGCACCTCAAACAAGTTGAGGACTTTTCCCTTCAATCCTGTTTCTCCTAGAGAGCCTGTTTCTCAGTGTCAGACATCACCCCTCACCGAACCGCACAGCTACAGTGTCAGGAGGAATTCATCTGAACACAGTGGGGTTCACGGATTTGCCACAACCTAAGTAGGGAAACCCAAGCGGCCATTTGTAAGGAAGTGTAACCTTTTAGAACAGAAAAATCATTCCAAATGCTTTTAATAACCAAACAACAAACTACCCCAAACACCAGGACCCAGCAGACAAACAGCTGTACCTAAAAGGCTGGTTTGGGGGTACAGTTTTATTTTGTTCCTTTTCCCCAAGAAGTGATTCTTTCATATCAAAGACTTGAAGCCAGACTCTAGTCTAAGAAGCAAATTTACAAAGAAATAAAAGAAAGGATTCAGTGGAAAGCCAACCACCATAAATACTGTTACTTCCTTAGAGTAAAAACAGCCTTCATGTTCCACATTAACATTTTCAACAAAATATGGATGTTATAACACTGTTAAAATCTTTCTAAACTCCTATTTGTAAACCATATGTTCTAGAAAGATTTAAGAGAGCTTAGAAAAATAGAATACACAAAGCTAAGATTGGAAGTAGGTAAGAATTAGATACGTTGACAAAGGAAGATTCAAGAAAAGGAAAGAGAAAATGTATAACTGTATTGAACATCTAAATATAAAATTAAAAACAAATGTACAAGTCCTGGCTGGACTGTTATAACTTTTTTGTGCTATTGAACATTAAAAAAATTGCGATAAAGTGGAGAGACAGATTTCTAGATGAGAAGATGCAATATTACAAAATGTCAAGCTAATCTCTGAATTAAAGAAATTATAATGATTTTATTTTTTGGAATTTGAAAACTTACCACATATTATAACAAACTATAAAACAGTAAAGTATGGTTCTGACACAAAATTAGATCAATATAATAGAATCATCTATATATGGGAATTTTAAAATGAAGTGAAGGTAATATTTTAAATTAATGGGGAAAGAATAAATTTTTCAATAAATAGTGATGTAATAATCAGTTGGATTTTGGAAAATTGGTAAAACTGGATTTCTACAATATACAAAAATACATTCTAGGCTGATTAGAAATTTTAATATTAAAAACTAACTATAAAACAATCAAACTAATAGAACATATTTACATCTTAGTGTGCATAATTGGCTTTCTAAGCATGATGTGAAACACAATGCCTAAAAAAGAAAAACTGATGCATTTGTCTGAAGTAAATTTGAAGCCTCTCAAGGGAGAAGATACCACAAAATTAAAGACAAATGATAACCAGCAAAAAAATTGCAACTCTAAGTACAATGTTTGAAGAACTTAATATAAAGAAGCCTAAAAATAACTTTTAAAAAATGGCTAAAAGGCATGAATGGTCAATTTGCAAACAGAAAAAGACAATGATCAATAAACAGACCAAATTAAAATGTTCCCAGCTCCATTAATAAGAAATACAAAATACAATAACACATACAATTTTTACTCATCAGATTAGCAATACTGCAAAGACTGATAATACTAAATATTAGCAAGGTTGAGGCAGGGGTGTTCTCCCTTCCGGTTGGTAGACAAATCAGGGTCTTCTTTCCAGGAGTCAGCACACCTTCGGTGGGTTGAGCATGATCTCAGCTATCCTTTTATGTATTTTTCAGACTTTTGTTAAAAGTAAGTACTACTTATATAATAGGAAATAAAGTCGGAGGAAAAGAAAAGAAAAAAAAGTAGGAGAAAAATTAGAACATGGAGTAAAAGAAAGAAAAATGATAGAGATTGACATTAATAGACTATCAGGTCCTTTTTTTTTTTTTTTTTTTTTACAAATAGTTTATTGTCAAATTAGTTTCTACATAACACCCAGTGCTCATCCCCACAAGTGTCCTCCTCCATGCCCCTCCCCCCCCCCCCCCCCCCTCAGTCCTCAGTTTTTGTCAGCATTCAAGAGTCTCTCATGGTTTGCCTCTCTCCCTTTCCCCCACCATTTCCGCCCTTCTTCTCCCCCTTGTTCCTCCGTCAAGTTCCTCCTAATCCTCCTATACGTGCAAACATATGATATTTGTCCTTCTCTGCCTGACTTATTTCGCTCAGCATAACACCCTCAAGGTCCATCCATGTTGCTACACATGGCCAGATTTCATTGTTTCTCATTGCCATCTAGTATTCAGGGAAATACAAATCAAAACCACACTGAGATACCACCTCACGCCAGTCAGTGTGGCTAAAATGAGCCAATCAGAGAACTCTAGATGCTGGCGAGGATGTGGAGAAACGGGCACCCTCCTACACTGTTGGTGGGAATGTAAACTGGTACAGCCCCTCTGGAAAACAGTGTGGAGGTTCCTCAGGAAACTAACAATAGAACTCCCCTATGACCCAGCAATAGCACTGCTAGGAATTTACCCAAGGGATACAGAAATGCTGAGGCATAGGAGCACATAGACTATCAGGTCCTAAAGATCAAGGTTATTTGGAAACTCAAGTAAGATACAGAACTATAAAACATACAGAATTTCTATCAATTTAAGGCATCACTATCAATAAGGACTGTTTTTTTTCCTGTTATGTAGTTTTAAGTACTTTGCATTATATATATAAGATTATGCAATATGTACTATTTATTCTTGGGGAAAGTAAGTTTTCAATAAATAGTTGAATAAATAAATGATGTAAACAATGAGTAAATAATATAATCCTAATCTTTAACTCAGAGAAATGTTGAAAGAATTAGCACTTGATGGGGAGCCTGGGTGGCTCAGCTCATTAAGTGTCTGCCTTCAGCTCAGGTCATGATCACAGGTTCGTGAGTTCGAGCCCCACATCAGGCTCTGCACTAACACACACATCAGGCTCTGCACTAACAGTGCAGAACCTGCTTGGGATTTTTTGTCTCCCTCTCTCTCTCTGCCCCACCCTTGCTCATGTGCACTTGGGGAGAGGAGGGGCTCTCTCTCTCTCTCTCAAAAATAAATAAACATTAAAAAAAAAAAAGAATTAGCACTTAACAGCCCACATAGCATAATCTATATCCTAAAGAAATGCACTAAGAAAACTGGGGCAAATTCACAAAATTCTGTGTTCTTTATTCACAAACTATCTTGTTTCTTATAAAATAAAAAAAACAATGTTAAGTCTTTAAGTTGACTACTAAATATTCGTTGGTTACTATACAAGTGGACCTAGAAAACAAAGCGCAAAATGTGAAACCTGTGCATTGGACTATCTCATTGAGACAAAACATCAAGGTCAAATGTGCAACGCTGCTGTGGCCACGGAACTCCCGCGTGAGCCAGAGGCTGGGTGGCACGCAGTGAAGAGTACAAGCAGGACACAGACAAAGACGCTCCAGGAATACATGTGACTGTTCCCCACAGTGTCTTCATCTTCTTGATCTTCCTCTGGTTGTGCATTTTTGTGTAATAGGTATGATTCCCAAAACACTTAAGAAGCTCCTATTCCCCAAATTCTGCAATGTTCTCATAGGCTAAGCTTTAAAAGATATGAGTGTTCCTTACTTGGATCACATTCAACCAACAGAGATGTTTCAAGTGCCCAGAATATTAACTAGGCTTTTTTTTTTTTTAACATTTTTTGTTTATTTTTGAGAGACAGAGGGCAAGCAGTGGAGGGACAGAGAGAGAGAGGGAGACCCAGAATCCAAAGCAGGCTCCAGGCTCTGAGCTGTCAGCACAGAGCCCGACGCAAGGCTCGAACCGACAAACCGGGGAGCTCATGACCTGAGGCGAAGTTGGACGCTTAACCGACTGAGCCACCCAGGAGCCCCTTAACTAGTTTAATTAACATTTATTTAGTTCCTTCTCCTGGCCCCAAACACTAGAGGCCTACACACAAGAAGTAAAAGGCAAACGCAGCATGCCTGAGGCAGTTGAAAAGCACGTATGCAACACCCACTCTTCACAAAGAAGAGCTTATGATTAATGAATACGATAAAAAGAGAATGCCCGTGTTTGATTAGCTGTCTTACATGGACCTTTAGGAGGGAGACAGATCATTCCATGGATGCCAACAACGGAACGCTCCTGACCTATATGTTGCTCAAAGAAAGTAGAAGGACTGAAATCAGGGGATTAAGAGATGAAACAAAACTGCAGAAGGGACGAAGGTAACATGGGAATGATTCAGCGGCGAGTGATTTCTTTTCCTACTTGATAATGTTATTCCAACACCCACCTGCTATTCAGAAGTACCTTGGAAACTTGCATATGATGTATGGCTCACCAAAGACTGGAATTCAGAAATTAAGTGTCTAACCTGCTAAGTGATATGACTTCATTGAAAGATCATCATTAAGGCAATGGTTTCAAGTGTGAGGACAGAGCCGTACTGGAATGGGAGATTGCTGTTGGAAGCCTGGACTTTCAGAGCCACAGCGAACCTTACAGAGCCTCTGTCTGACTTCCTCACATTTCGGGAGGAGCTCCAGGTTTTCTACTCAACACCCATCCTCTCCTCGAACTCACTTATTCAACAACTATGTGAATGCCTATTCGTTCGCCAGTCTCTATCTTCTCCAGGTGCTAGGGATACGGTTGTAAACAAAATAAGAGTCCCATGCCTCATGAAGCTTTCATCCTAGTGGGGGTGACTGAGGGAAATAAGTAAATTAAAATCATGGTATACTGAGCTGAGAGCATGCTTAAAGAAAAAAAAAAAGCAGGGGAGGAAGCTATGAAATATCTTGAGAAGCTGGCAATTCTAGAAATTCTAGATGAGGAGGGCTTCTCTTTTCTCTCTTTACTTACTTTTAAGGACACAGCTAAAAAAAAGAAAGAAAGAAAAAAGAAAAGCATGAGAGTGCTGGCTATGTAGATGTCCAGGGAAGATTATTCCAGGCGAAGAGAGGAGGAAGTGGAGGGCCCCTGAGTGGCATGCCCAGCTCAGCCCAGGAACACCGGGAAGAGCAGCTTTGCTAAAGGGGAAGCGGGATGGAGTCAAAGGCGAAGGTAGGGAAGGTCCTGTAGGCCCTTGGAGATGATGACCTTGGAGACCATGGCCCTTTTACTTTGAGTGAAATGAAAAGCCATGAGAGGACTCGAGCCTAAGAGTGACGTGATCAGATTTAAGTTCTAACAGTCATTCTGCTGCCGGGTTGAAAATAAACAGAAGTGGGGCAAGGGTGGACACTCTAACAATAGAAAAAGAACATGGTGGGCATTGCTACCAAGAATGCTTTATATATTTTAAAGGTGAACTGGTAAAGGGCTCCTGGGTGGCCCAGTCGGTTAAGCATCTGACTACGGCTTAGGTCAGGATCTCATGGCTCATGAGTCTGAACCCTTCGTGAGGCTCTGTGCTGACAGCTCAGAGACTGGAGCCTGCTTCCGATTCTGTGTCTCCCGCTCTCTCTCTCTTTCTGCCCCTCCCCTGCTCACATTCTGTCTGTCTCTCTCAAAAAATGAATAAATGTTAAAAAAAATTTAATAAATGAAAATAAAGGTGAGCCGGCAGGATTTATTACTGGGCCAAATGTGGGGAGTGCAAGATGGGAGAAAAGAATGAGCCCAAGCTTTTGGTATGAGCAAGTGCAGGAAGGGAACTGCCATTGACTGATAGGATAGAGACCAGAGGATGCCTGGTAAGGACATGCACATAGCATATCCCTGTGAATAATCAGGCAGGCTGTGAATTACTCAAGACTCCTCAGGCTTTTAAACCTTGATAATGGATGAGATCACTTAGCATAGATAGAAAAGTCCAAGGACAGAGCTCTGGGGGATTTCAACATCAAGATCAGAAGGAAGAGAAGCCACCATGATGGACAAAGAAGAAATGACAATGAAGCAGAAGGCGGGGAAAGTGGGTTTAGAAGCCAAAGGACAGAGTAGCCAAATTCATCAAATGTTGCTCTCTGGGACGAAGAGGTGGCCAGTGTGGTTAGTGAGGTTGGAGGCAGGGAGGATCTTGAAGAGCACAGTTTCGATGGAATGGTGAGGGTGAAAACACCATAGGAGTCAGTACCAGAGGGCAGAAGAGAAATGAGGAAAAGAGAAGGGAAGGGAAAGAGATAAATGAAAGAGTACCTGCAAAGGGTCGGGAGACCGGTGAGATGAGTGTTATTATCACCATGTGACCTGATGATCAAAACGCCTTGATGGCTTGAAACAAATTGCCCAAGTTACAAAATTTGTATCCAGTGAGAGCCAGTTGTAATGACTCCAGAGCTCATCATGTTAACCTACACTCCACAGCAAAGGGATGAAAGTCAGTCATTCACAAATCAATCTATTTATACCAGGACTAGTCCACATCCAGCACAGCCCAAGTTGTGAGCACTTACAGAGAACGAGCTATTTACAATTTCTTCTGTGCCACCCCTCACATCTAGAGCCTTTTCACATTATTTTAACTGAAACTCTTAAGCAGGAGGAAAGGAGTGCCTTTACTAAAGGTGTTAACGTCACATTGGAGAAAATTGCTGCCGGTCCCACCTAATCCTGCAGGGATGTCCAATCTTCTCATCCGGCAGGAATATTTGGCCACCTAATGCTTTGTAGCAAGTGTTGTAGACTTTTTATTTTATATTCTTCTTATTTTCTAAGTGAGTTCTGAATTGGAACGAAGAGCCCTTCCCCTGTGTCTGTACCTAAGGAGCTGGGTGACCAGGGGGCTTCACTTAATTCTTCGAAAGTGACCATGTCCTCACTTATGAAACAAGAGACCAAGGCAAGTTTATCCCATTCTAAATTTCTTGTATGTTTTATTTATTTCTGAGAGAGATAGAGAGACAGAGAGAGAGAGACAGAGAGAGAGAGACAGAGAGAGAGAGAGAGCATGAACAGGGGAGGGTCAGAGAGAGAGGGAGACACAGAATCCGAAACAGGCTCCAGGCTCTGAGCCTTCAGCACAGAGCCCGACGCGGGGCTCGAACACACGAACCGTGAGATCATGACCTGAGCCGAAGTTGGACGCTCAACCGACTGAGCCCCCCAGGCGCCCCAAGTTTATCCCATTCTAAAACCGTAGGGTTCTGTGGACTTATTTCCAAATTCCTTAGCTCATTGGCATCCGGGATTGTGACCTTAAAGCCCCAAGGCACAGAGCGCGTGTTGCCAGGTCCCTCTCCATAAACGCATGGATCACCTGACACGTGTGGATTGGAATGCGGTCACTCACGTTATACGCTCTATTGAATATGCATTCTTTTCATACTCAGCATACCTTGACGTGATCATTCTGGCACGTTTAAAAAAAAAAAAAATGAGGTCCTTGTCGGTGTCTTCCCTTCTGGAAACCAGGATCTTGGGACTTCTCCCTCCCCATCTGCCACATTCCTAACTAACCAGAAAAGCATTATAACTTCAACGTTTAGAGACTTCCTAAAAGAATTATTTTGAAAGTTTCGAGGAACAGAGTCCAGCAACCAAAGGAGGGGTGGGGTAAGTCGAGAAGTGCCCTGTTTCTTGTCCACCTCCCGAACCCCCCCACTCCCCCCCCCCGCCACGTGGATCACCCGCTAGGGGACCCCGCCGGCCCCTCGGGTCCCCGCAGTCTCCTCCGCCCCAGACCCTCCCAGGGCCAGAGCCGGGGACCCCACGCGGGGAAAGAAGGGGCCCGGCCGCTACCTGGCGGGTAATAGCGGAGCAGGAGGCTCTTGAGTTTCATTTTCTCCTGTGCAGACCCCAGGTCAACGCTCTCGTAGCCATGGAAACGGCCAAACAGCGGCGGGGCGGCTGCGCGCATGCGCGGGCTCCCAGCGCTAGGAGCCAGGCGCGCGGGCTGGGGCCCTGCGGGCTGCGGAGCGGGCGGCCCTGCGCGGCCCCGGGTCCGCGGCCCCGCGAGGCGCCGCCGGGGAGCGCGCCCTGCCCCTGCCTGCGCGCTCCCGGGGGCGGACGGGGGCTCCAGGGCGCGATCGCAGCCTCGCTCGCGCCCCCAGAGTCTGCCTCGGTGTCTGGGCTGGACAGAGACGGGGTCCCCTCGCGTCCTCAGTCGGGGTGACCTCACAAGGGGCAAGGTGTGGGCCGGGTGCACTGCGGCCCGTTGGGTTTCCAAGGAGGAGGGATGGGAGAAAAATGCCCCCCCCCCGTCACCATTCCAGGCCCCTGCGCATGCCCTGTCCCTGTCCCCACGAAAGAATTAGGACCACCACTGAAGAGGCTACATTTCCTGACGCTGCGCCAGGGACGTGATACACCTATTGTGATAGAGACTAACAGAGAGGTAGGAGTTGTGCACCGTTTCTTACTGTCCCATCTCACGGATGAGACAACTGAGATTCACAGGAAGTAAAGAACCGTCCAAGATCCCAGTGAGGTAGCGGCGGAAGCGCGAGGAGAAGGCTGTGACCTGGGGCTCACAGCGGGCCCCAAAACCCGGGTTTAAGGCTCTCCGGACCATCTAGTGGCCTGTCTCATTTCTTGGCAGCGTCTGTCCTTTGCCTGCCAAGTTGAGGTCCCGTTAGGAAAACTGGAGGGCAGGAGTCTGCGAGCCCGATTGCCCATTGCCTTTAAGGAATCGGGCCCAAGTTCCTAAGTCTGAATTTCCCCAAAGGTGAGCACTTCCTGTGTTGACTTCACAACCGTGGGCGCCCTGGCATTATCATCCCCACGACCCCCTACCTGAAAGTCTTCTCTAAGTTCTTACAATTTCTCTAAAGTGACTTGCTTATTTTACTTCTCCTTTTTAAATGTGAGTTGAAAAAGAAAGCTGTTGTTAATCCTGTAAATTAAAAATTGAACGTGATTTTCAGTGAGGAGCTGCAAGTAAGTGTAAAAATAAATGTGATTATTTATGTATTTATTTAAAATGTTTATTTATTTATTTGGGGGGAGGGGCAGAGGCTCTGCACACCTACCAGCCGGTGAGATCATGACCTGAACTGAAACCAAGATTCTCACACTTAATCGAATGAGCCATCCAGGTGCCCCAAATGGGATTTTTTAAACGCTATTGAATGAGCCTATACTATTGCCTATCATAGACCATGAACCAAAGGCCTCCCTTTTCTTAAAAAAAATATATATAAAAAATAAATAAATGGGAAAACCAACAACCATTTGAAATTTTCAAGACAGCGGAGCACCCAACTGAGCCTTCTACTTCATGTACCCAGGAAATTGGAGAGATCAGTGAAATGGGAGAGCCTCGCTACTATGTGATACAATTAAGCCTAATACGAAGGGGCAGCACATAGAAATCATGGCATCCCACAGCTGGGAAACAGAAAATCAGATGAAATCTAAAGATTCCTTCTAGATCAAACTCTGCCCTCATCATTAAGACTCTGGGAAAGGTTTAAGTATGGAAGGGCCAAGAGTTTATCTATAGAAACAAGGTAACCTTTAGTAGATTTTTTTCACCCATTTATTGTTTATGCTGTGACATTTAAAATGAGGCCTTTGGAAAACTAGTATATAGAGACACCATTTAACCAAAGTTAACATCCCCAATATAGGGACAAACTGACTTCCATATCTCCTATTACAAAGCACTGAAAAGGCTACAGCAATTCTCTGGGATTCCTGCCTGCAATGTATTACCTGTGTCTAATGAGGAAACATCAGGGCAACCCCAGCTGAAGAAATTGCACAAAGTAATTGTCAAGGTCAAGAAAGTAAAAGACTACTGAACACTACTTCAGATTAAAGGACACTAAAGACATAAAACAATTAGACACACTCAGTGATCCTGGGTCCTGAACCAGGAAGAAAATTAACTGTAAAGGACATGGTTGGGACATTTGGATGAGATTTGAATGGAGACGGTGGTTTAGATAATATTATATTAATATGATATCACTATTAAGTCTCCTGATTTTGATTATTGTACTTTGGATGTATAAGTGAATATATTTGTTCTTAGAAAAAAATACACAGACTTATTTAGAGATGAAGGGGTATGATGTCTGCAATCAACTCTCAAATGCTTTTTGAAGAATTTATGTTTATGTATGGGGGGTGTGTGTGTGTGTGTGTGTGTGTGTTTGGATAGGTAGGTGGATAAGAAACAAAGCCAATGAGGAAAATGTGGAATCCAGCCAGGCAAAGGGCTCCTTTTGAAAAGTTCCTCCTACAACTCTTGCAACTTCTCCATACATTTGAAATGATTACAAAGAGTGGCCTTTATTTTCCACAGAACAAGCCAGGCTTCAGAACGCTCCAGGATATAGATAACAACCACAGTGCTATTGGGCTCCACTTTTGTTAAGAGAGTCACAAGTTCACGTTCACTCCCTGTTTCACCGCTAATTCTGCCTCCATCTTCCTCTACTTATGAGCCAAGAGCCTCCACCATTGTGACCTATCCTTCCCCACTCTCTCCATTGCAAGTGGCTCTTGTCTTTCTGCTCCAAGTAAAGGATTTCTCCTGCGCCCTTGAACCAAAATTTAACAGGTTGTCTTTTTGCTTCTTTAAAAAGAATGTGAGCTCTGAAGCTTCAGACACCCTTCCCTTGGCTCGAAGAAGTTAAGCCAAGTTCCCCCACTTAAGTTAGAGAACTTCCTCGCCACCTCCACATCGAATCCAGAGCCCTGTGGGTGTTGCAAGGCCCTTGGTGTTGAGGTCTGATCTTTCCACAGCCCATGCCCCCCAGAGGTCAGGAGCCCTCACCTCTGTTGTTGCTTGAGAGTCATTTATCTGGATGTCCAAGCACCCTGACATCCAGTTTCCCCCAAGTCCCTAGATATTCTCCTGATAGGATTCCTAGTGCTCTGACATGACAGCCCAGAATCTTGTCCCCAGTACCCAGTGTAATTCCCCCATCCCCTTTTTGGAAGGCAGTAGGATTATATGCAAATGAAGTGGTGATCCACAGGAAAGCAAACCAAGTTCATGAGTGCCGGCAGATTTCTCTTTTTGGCCCTGGCTTCACTTGAGGTTACAGCTACACTTAATTGACTCACCATTTACTCATTCCCAAAACATGCTGCATGAAATCTCTCAACCGGAGTCAAAGTCTGTTTCACGCTAATTCAGTCCCAGCGCCGAGCTATGAGCCATGAATGATGTGCAGAAATTTGCAAAAACAAAACTCCGACCTTGTGCAGGTAATGGGTTCTCATCTCAGCGTCCGACTGACTGGGTATGACTTCCTCACAGGGCTATACCTTCCTAACTGTTGTATAATCCTTCTCATCAATTCATCCCATTCTGTGTTGATTTGAGCACCGTTCACTCTCCAGATCAACAATGGCCGTTCACATGGATGTGTATCTATAAATGTAACTCTTGACTCTGGGTCTCTTCTCACTGGCCCCTGCCTTGAAAAACCAGAAACTTAAAAATTAGTAGCATTAATTTTACTTCCCCAAACTAATTCCGTCTGGCGAATTGAAGCCACTCTGGGTTTCACTTCTCAGTGTGTCCCTGGACTAGCAGCATCCATATCACCCATAATTGGCTAGAAATATACATCCTACGGGATCAGAAATGCTGGTAGTGATGCCCAACAATCCATGTTTGAACACGCTTTTCTGGTGATTCTGATGAGCAATAAAGTGTACAGGCCACACAGTGGGTATAGTAAGTTACCGTGGCTTGGCCCGGGCTGAAGTCGGGTGCTTTCCTTGTACTGTCATGCCTGTTATGTATCCTGAACAATCTTCCCTGATCGTCAGGGACAGTAAGCTGGTTGGTCAGCCACATAGGACGTTGTGAGTAAGACCCAGAAACAACGTGGGAAGCACTGGAATTCTCCACGCAGTTGGGTTTCAGAGGCTTCGATGCACTGAGAGACACCGGGAGATACCGGACTGCGAAGGAAAGCTGGGGGCCGGCGGATCTACAAGTGGGAGACTAGAAGGAGGCGGAGAAGGACCCAGGAAGGGAAGCTGGAGAATCCGGCTCAGCACTGACGCAAGACAGATGGGCAGGAATGGGGTTTCACCTCCAGCAGGGCTCCGTGGTTCCCATTTGACCAGTTCCTCCTGGAAAGAGCCATGGCATCGATGAGAGGTAGACACTAGTCTTTGGGGCACCTGCAGAAAGCGGTCCATGAAAAAGGTGCAGTGCCGTTCCGGAAAGAAAGTACAAAGAATGAGATCTGAATGTTCAGAGACCGGCAGTACTGGGCAGGGCTGTGCCCCCCAGGTAAGGGGACCCCAGCACAGCAACCCCAGACGGGCTGCAGCCAGCCTTTTGAACCTTCTTCCCCTTCCTGCCTCCACACCACTGAAGGACTTGTCAAGTACCTAATCTGACCTGGGACCGGAAAACCCACAGGGCCAGGGGCCACTGACTGAATCACTCAGTAAGTACGCACAGAGGACATACCAGTACGAGCCACGATTCAGGTGCAAGGGATCTAAATCTGGAAAAAAACTATTTGGGGGAAGTCATTCCTAGAAAGGGTCAGACTTCGGGTGGTTTGAAACTATTGTGTTTAAGGATGGGGACATGTCTCTAGGTGGGATTGCATTTACCCTCGCGGAGGGATCACTATGGGGACACGCAGGCCACGTGGATGGGGCTAACCCACCAATAGCTTTTGCCACTAAGAGCAGGAAGCTTGATGTGAGTCCAGGCTCTGCTATCTGCCAGCCGTGGGCTCTTAGGCAAGGTCGGTGACCCCTATGGCTTCAGTTTCCTCATCGGAAAGATAAGAATGAGCCCAGTATCTAATTAATGGGGTTGTTATCTCTGTGTCTGGCTTGTTCAGAAATACTCTGTAAGTATCAACGATGGTGGTGATAACAAGCATTTGTTTTCCTAAGGTTAATTGTTTGAAATTGGGGAAAGGGTGTATGCCTATTGCTCCCACTTAAAGCGATAATCTAGATCAACAATTACTCTAATAATCACGTAGGCGCAATTTGGAATCCTTTGTATGATGTATGACAATAGGTATACCTTACCAGTTATGTCAGTATTAGTATAATTAGTATAAATATGAAAACTAGTTTACATTCCTAAAGACATAACTACTTTCTCTGTAGATCCAAATAGATTTGTCTTCTTAAAGAAATGGCCTGTGAGGATTTGGGAGGGGGAAGAGGGTATGTATCTTACCAACTCTAGAGGTTGTCCAGGGAGGAACAATAAAAGTGTAAAGGACCTGAGACTGTGTGCACCTATGGGACCTACCATGGGCACGATACCACCTTCCATGCCTAGCACAGAGTGGGTCCTCCATTAGTGTTGGAAGCTGAAGAACATAGAGGAGCCAGGGTGCCTGGATGGCTCAGTGGGTTGAGTGTCCAACTTTGGCTCAGGCAACTTTGGCTCTCATGGTTCATGAGTTTGAGGCTCTCATGGGGCTCCAAGATGACAGTGCTTTGGATCCTCTATCTCTCTCTCTCTTTGCCCCTTACGGTCTTGAGCTCACTCTCGCTCTCTCTCTCTCTCTCTCCCGCCTCTCAAAAATAAACATTAAAAAAAGAAAGAACTTGGAGGATCCATTTGGAAGAGGAAGTAACTGATCATGTGCAGGTAGAGGTCAGGGTTGAGAGAGCCAGATTTCAGCTCAATACAAAGAGCTTTGTGCCGCTGTGTCCAGGAAAAGACCAGGCTGTCTCAAAAAAGTCCTGAGGATTTCCCAGCACGGGAAGTTTTCCCGCAGGCACTTTGACCAGCTGCCGGGATTAGGACTGCGGAACACAATGGTAATTGGATGAGAGTCCAAACTAGATAAGAGGTCTAATCTCCATTCTGACGCTGCAGTTCTTTGATTCTGCGCTGCCTGTGTGTTTTCACAAGGGCGTAAATGTGGACAGGGAATGACGGTCGACTGGAAGCTGGAAGACGGAAGCTCCTGTCCTGCTCTTCCCATGGGTGACCTTTGAGCAAGTCATTCCTCCTCACCCACAGTTACTCATCTGCAAATCGTTGTCTTTAGTTTGCTTCAGTTGCAGCATAACACGGCAACTTCTTCATGCTCTGGGCTTGGATTCTTGAATTCCTTCCACCTGATAGGCCCCACACTGCTTCTGTTCTGATGTCATACCAGCCTCCAGTCACCTCCAGCGCATGCTCAGCCCAGGGTAACCATACGCTGTGGGTGTGGGTTTCACATCATGAGAAGGCAAGTCCCGTCTCAAGCCCCCATTCAGAACCCTGCAGCCCACCACTTTCAGGTAAGTTAATATGAATCCAGAGATTCCTCTGGAAACCATTTCCTGTTTCAAACCTCATTACATTGAGAACCGTATTGTGTTGTGCTCCTCAAATAGAGTTTGTTCTAAACTCCTAGTAGATTTTACACAATAGCCACTTAGCATGGCTTACAGAGAAAGACCCAGAAATCTCAGTCATGGTTACCTTGGTCCTTCCCTCCTACTTGCGTTTGCAACCCCTCCACCTACTTGCCAGGGTCCTCCCCGCCTCCTCGTTGAGATGTGACTATGTCTTGCTTTGGGTCCCAGCTGGACAGTCTGTGCGTTACCTCCCCATTTTCTCCACGAGGACAGAAGACCCTAGAAGGCTCTCTAGCTTTTCCTTTGTTACCTTTCATGCCCCAGTCGTGGGCCCAGAGAAGTTTCAAGTATCTAAGTATCGTCTCACCAGTTGGACCATGAGAAAGCAGGGAGTTTTCTTTAATCCACCTTGGGCTGCATTTCTACCCAGTTTTCACCCATTGTGGTAACGCATGAAAGCTCCATTGTGAGGCTTGTTGGAGTCTAGTATCTCAGAGAAGGCTGGTATCATTCTTCTTTCCTCCTGGGTCCCAAACGCCAAAGAAGTTCTCAGTCACCCTCCCACATCTCATGACAAGCTGTCTCCATCTTTCCTTTGTCTACCCACATGAGAGGGTCATTTTCTAAATATGCTGGTGGTAGTGGTGCTGGTGAGGGGTTTGGTTTGGAGATTGCTGGTACCTTCTGCTGGAATTGTGAATCACCAACAGGCAAGTAACACCCAGTAGTGCTTTATACAGAGTCAACACTAGCACGAGCCATGGTTCTGGGGGGATTATAAAAAGGTGTCACCGGGGCACCTGGGTGGCTCAGTCATTTAAGCGTCCAACTTCTGCTCAGGTCATAATCTCACGGTTCGTGGGTTCGAGCCCCACATCGGGCTCTGTGGTGACAGCCAGCTCAGAGCCTGGAGCCTGTTTCAAATTCTGTATCTCCCTCTCTCTCTGGCTCTTCCGTGCTCTCTCTCTCTCTCAGAAATAAATAAAACGTTTTAAAAAATAAAATAAAATAAGAATAAAAAGGTGTCACCTCTGGGCTGGAAAATTATAAATGATCTCCCTTCACAGCTCTAGGGCTCCAGGGCCAGAATTAATGGGGGCACCCCCTTAATGGGCCGACCCGAGCTGGCCATCGGCCTGGTTTGTACGCATTCTTCCTCCAAGGCAGGGCTGGGGTGCTGGATACCCGATGACCTCCATGCATGCCCAACGGGGGTGTTGACCCTTTCAGCTCTATTCACATAAAAGCCTTTACCCACCTAAACTCTCTTGTGTGGTTCATACTCTACTGAAGTGCATTTGCCCACAAGTTGCTTTTCAATGAAGAAGTGGGGGAGAGACAGTGTAATGTGACCCTATTAGACTTGCCAAGATTCGACCTTTCGATGCTGTTGACCACTGTGTCCTCTTCTGGAAAGGATGCAAAACGAGTCAGAGCAGCTTCAAGTTGAATGCCAGTTCTGCCGTTTATAGCAGGGTCACTTTTAGAACCTAGTTTCCGGGGCGCCTGGGTGGCTTAGTCGGTTAAGCGTCCGACTTTCGCTTGGGTCATGATCTCGCGGTTCGTGGGTTCGGGCCCCGCGTCGGGCTCTGTGCTGACTGCCAGCTCAGAGCCTGGAGCCTGTTTCAGTCTGTGACTCCCTCTCTCTCTGACCCTCCCCTGCTCACGCTGTCTCTCTCTCTCTCTCCTAGAAATAAATAAAAACATTAAAAAAATTAAAAAAAAAAAAGAACCTAGTTTCCTTTCCTTACAGCGGGGGTAATAATAGTATCTGCCTCCTGAGACCCGTGTGCAGATTAATGACGTAAATATACGCAGTGCACTGTAAACCCCTTTAAATCTGTAGGCGTCTAAAACTGTTATTCTTTAAACATTATCATACTGCAATTATCTGCCTCTGCAACTGAATTATCTAAGTCTGGAATGTATACATGCACCATGTATCTGACCGTCTAGTTGAAATAAATATCACTTCGAGGGTTTTTTACAGTTCAGTTATGGTTAGTTAGCTGCTAAGCAGCCCATTGGCAGTAGGGGGCAGCAGTGTACATATGTTCCCTATAGCGGGGGGGGGAACACTTGCTTTTCAAAGTCCAGAGCCCAGGTCACACAAAGGAGTATACATGTCTTCTTGCAGGGTACCCTCCCTCCATCTGGATTCCAGAAACCTACCTTTGCAGACCATTTCTTGGATAACCATAACAGCACACAGGACAGATTCTTGTATATCTTTTTGTAATTTTGTATCTGTTGACGTTTGGTCACTTGAATGTGTCTTTCTCTTTGCTTTGAAAGAAGATTCAATATTGGTGAGCTAGATTTATCTGTTGTTTTCTATTGCATTTAACTTTACTTATGTGTCACTGCCATATTCTCAGCCACAATTTCATCTATTTGACAGAAAAAAAAACAATTATTGAATATATACTAAAATAGTGATCATGGTAGGTGACATAGCAGTAAGAAATCAAAACACGTAGTTTGAAGAGCCTTGCTAATAACGTGCAAATATGCCGACAATGGTAACCATAATGATAATTTACATTTACTGAGCGTTTACTTTGTGCCAGCCATTGGGGCAAGTGATTACACAAATTATGACCTGATTTAATCTTCAGAAAGCCTCAGTGAAGTGAGGATCATTGTCCCCATTCTACAGATGAAAAACTGAGGCTCTGGGAGGGTAAGGTAACTTGAGACTCCTTCTCCCTGTGTATGGCCTTTTTAAATAGTTCTTTTATTTTTTGCTTACCTTTTTGCCTACATTTCTTATTCTAAAAAATCTCACATTCTATTTTCTCCTGCCTTTCCTTTTGTAATTTCATTTCCTTAATGTTTATTTATTTATGAGAGAGAGAGAGCAAGCACGTGCACACACACACACATGCACACGCACACGCACACGCGTGTGGGGAGTGGGGGGAGCAGAGAGACAGGGAGACACAGAATTCAAACTAGGCTCCAGGCTCTGAGCTGTCAGCACAGAGGCCAAACACTGGCTCCTTGGAACTCAGGAACCTTGAGGTCATGACCTTGGATGCTTAACCAATTGAGCAACCCAGGGGCCCCCTGCTTTTCTATCAAAGAATGTAGCACTTTCACCAAGAATGAAGAACTACTTATAACTGCTCCTTCCCTAAGATGAGTCTACGCTGGCTCAGAGTCAGGGCCCTTGCAGGACAGTAACATCTGACTCTCTGTCAGCCAGGACTTTGACTTCACGTGGGCCAAACAACCCAATGCATGGTCGCTAATAATAATAATTGTGTTTTGTCTGCCATGGGAATATATGCGGAAATACTTTCAGTAATAAGGAAGTTGAGACCCAGGGAGCTATGATTATTTTTGTCATTACTGTTGTTACCCTTTCCCCCCCGGAACTTAAATCCCGGTGGACTTCCCTTAGGTCTCAGAGCAGCAATGTTTGGGGGTAATTACAGGAAGCGGCTCTAAATCTTTTCTCCCTCCCTCCTCTTTCTCTGACCCCAATGGCACCCCCTTCTTTTCAAAGCTTCTGTGGCTTTCTCCTGCCTTTCCGATCCACTTCGTTCTTTCTTGTTTCACTCCCACATTGCCTGTCTCCAACGGGACCTGCAGAGCAGCATCCTTTCCCCAAACCAGGTCTTCTTGGGACCCTTCCTAAACTTCCCTTCCTCTCCTTCCTCATGTTGGACCAGCTGATGAGTCGCCCAAAACTCTTACTAGGCCACTTGGGCAGACCCTACAGGAAGGCTCACTCAGCCATGTGTCATCCCCCCGGGAGATGGCCCCGTGTCTGCAGCGGCCACGTGGGGCCTGACTTCCACCAAACAGGTGTTGCCGGTCCAGTCTGGAAGCCGAACCAACGTCGGGCATGTGTGGCAGCGGCAGGCCGGTCACCCAGCCGCGGAGGCATGTTAACAGCTTCCCACACCCGCTCTCCAGCCTCATGGATGTTGGAAAGCAGAGTGCAGGCCATCAGAATGCCCGCAGTGACAAGACCCAGAGGCCACCCCCTGTGTGCCAGCGTCCTGAGTCCCTGCCTTCTGACCGTGGCAGAGCGGCCGCTAACGCGCTTAACTGGCTCTGGAGTGTTGTTGGCGTAGACCTAACTCAAGTTTCTGCTCAAAATCCGTTCTTCTCGCCCTCCAGTGACTTGGAAAACTTATTTCCTGTTTTAATGACTTTTGTTTAAAATAAAGGCCTGGGAACCCCGGGGTAGTTAAGTTCCTTAAAGCATCTGACTTCGGTTTCCGCTCAGGGAATGATCTCATGATTCGTGAGTTCCAGCCCCTCATCAGGCTCTGCACTGACCCTATGGATCCTGCTTGGGATTCTCTCTCTCTCCCTCTCTCTGCCCCTTCCCTACTTGCACTGCCTTTGTCTCTCTCAAAATAAATAAACTTTAAAAATAAATAAATAAATAAATAAATAAATAAATAAATAAATAAATAGGGGCCCTTGGGTGGCTCAGTTGGTTAAGCATCTGACTTCGGCTCAGGTCATGATTTCACAGTTGGTCAGTTCAAGCCCAGTGTCGAGCTCTGTGCTGACAGCTCAGAGCCTGGAGCCTGCTTCAGATTCTGTGTCTCCGTCATTCTCTGTTCCTCCCCTCACTCATGCTCTGTCTCTATCTCTCAAAAATAAGTAAATTGTTAAATTTTTTAAAAACAAATAAATAATAAATAAAATAAAATCCTGCCCAATCATTACCTGGCCAGAAAAAGTGATTGGAGACAACTAATTTCCAAAGATAGGCATCTGGGAGCTGTCACCTGACATGCTTAGGTCTGGAACCATTGTAGAATGAAATATGGAGAGTCCACCGCCATCCCAGTGGCCCCCAAGGGATCATGCTGGTTCTCTAGGTGATGACGCTATGCTAATAAGATTGAGTGAGCAAGAAGGACACAATATCCTGCTACCACCCATCGATGCAAGTGGTTCAAAGATAAATTCTATTAAATGCAAGGATCTGCCACCTTCCAGATGTTCGTGGGAGACCAGTATTCTCAAGCTTGTTGGGACAGAAGTCTCAAGGAGAAAAATAAGATGTTGTACCCTGCACCCCATCCAACTAAAAGGCAAAAAGCTCGGTGGGAACATTGAAAGTCTCAACTCATTTATTGAATGACCTCTAAGGCGGCTGACTGAGTGGGACTGAGCAAGGAGGGTGTTCAATTCCTCCAGGCTGCAGTGCAAACAGACCCATCTCTTGGTTCTTAAGGGTCAAAGCCTGATGGATGATGAAGAGAGCCTGCAGAGAGAGCTGTGAAGGAAAATTACTGGGTTTTGAAGCACACCATGTCCTCTTCTTTAAGAAAATCTTCTTTGGAAAAATAGTGTTTGGCTTGCTATGGAGCCCCAGTAGAAGCTCAACCCCTTACCTGAAGACCAGTGCCTTGTAAATGGAGGTGTTCACCCTGAATTGGATGTTCTCTGGCTCTTCAAGCAATAAAGTCAGGTGTAACCAGCAGTGCACTATCAACAAGAGAGAGCACATTTGTGGGATTCCATTAGAGCAGATCCTGAAGGCATCAATTCATTGCATGAACAAAGTTTATACCCCTAGGATGCCCATACTGATACACTGATGTCTTCTATTCTGCCCACACCTCTTGTCATGTAAGGAGCTTATCCTAGTAAACTGAGGAAGACAAAAAAGTAAAACATAATTTAAATGTGCCTTCATGATGTGGTTTATATGTTCAATGGAATACTAGTTGGCAATGAAAAAGAATAAAATCATGCCGTTTGCAGCAACACGGATGGAATTGGAAGGTCTTATGCTGAGTGAAGTAAATCAGTCAGAGAAGGACAGAGACCATGTTTTCACTTATACGTGGATCTTGAGAAACTTAACAGAAGACCATGGGGGAAGGGAAGGGGAAAACTAGTTACAAACAGAGAGGGAGGGGGGCAAACCATTAGAGACTCTTAAATACAGAGAACAAACTGAGGGTTGGTAGGGGGTGTGGGGGAGGGGAAAGTGGGTGACGGACATTGAGAAGGGCACTTGTTGGGATGAGCACTGGATGTTGTATGGAAGTCAATTTGACAGTAAATTATATCTAAAAAAAATAACAATAATAACATCAAAAATAAATAAATAAAAATAAACACAATCAAGTGTGCCTACCTGAGTTGGAAGTGTACAGCTGCAGAGTTACAGCCCTGGCCGGAAGTAACTGTCAAGGACACTGCGGGTGAAAAACCATGTTCGGGACAGAACCTGCATATCTCAACATCCACTTTGCATGGGGTGGGAAAGAGGGCCTGGTGTGTGACCAATCGCTACAACTTGGAAAAAATGTTCAGGGAATTAGGAGAAAAAAGTTGGAATCTGGAGACAAGGCGGTCTAGAGAAGATGAAAGCAGAGGGCCATCTCAGAATGGGGCCAGGCTGTGAGAATATTTATTATGTCCTATGAATGTTGACCAAAGACAATCCCACGACCCCCAAAATGAAGGTTCGCAATGATGAAAAAAAAAAAGAAGAAAACCCACCTCAGAGCTGTCAGTCTCCTCCCCACCAACCCCATTTTTTTGCTTAATGGACCATGAGTCAAGTGGCTGGAGAGGCAGGGGTGAAGGCGAGGCATGGCCCCAACAAGATTGCTTCTCACCGCTGGACTGGCCAGCTTGCTGCACTGCTGAGTATCCGAATCATCCGCAGCAGCAACCAACCTTGAATCGCATGTCTGAGGGTGAGGCTGACACCATCATAAGTGCGTTATCATGGAGGGGACTGAAAATCACCCCCAGTGGAAAAGAATTGGGTACATTGGGTAAGAATTCTTCTCTGCCTTGCGTGCTCCTTCCTGCAACACAGTCTGCCTGAGGCATTGCTGTAGACAGAATAGGTGCCTCTCCCTCCACCAGAGAATCCAGATGCTGAAATCCTAATGCTCAGTGTGATGGCATTAGGAGATGGAGCCTTTGGGAAGTGATTAGCTCACAAGGGTGGAGCCCTTATGAATGAGATTAACGCCTTTAGAAAAGAGGTCCAAGAGAGAACTCCTTAGCCTTCTTCCCCATGTGAGGACATAGTGAGAGGTTCTCTGTAACCTGAAAGAGGGCCTTCAGCTACCCCTCCTGGCCCTCCAGTATTGGACTTCCAGCCTCCAGAAATAAATAAGTAAGAGAAATAAATTTGTACTTTGTATAAGCTGCCCCATTGTGGTATTTTGTTAGTAGCCTGGACAGACAAAGACTTCATCATGATATGTAAACAGTGTTGCTTCTATGGGGTGCCTGAGCTGCTCAGTGGGTTAAGCATCCAACTTCAGCTCAGGTCATGATCTCACAATCCGTGAGTTTGAGCCCCGCGTGGGGGTCTGTGCTGACAGCTCAGAGCCTGGAGCCTGCTTCACATTCTGTGTCTCCCTCTCTCTTTGCCCCTTCCCCACTCACACTCTGTCTCTCAAAAATGAATAAATGTTTAAAAAAATCTTTAAACAGTGTTGCTTCTGAATAACGATAACAATACCACCGGGTGCATGTGCATGAGAATTAAGGCTGTGAAAGTATTCCCTGCTCTTACCACAAGCTCACCACCTGGATGCAACTTGCTTTCTAGAAGCACTCAGTTCCAGAACTGGGTAGAAAGTGACCCTTGGTTAGATTAGGGTATGTTGTTCCTGATATGGTTATTTGCTCTGAACCGACAGCCATATTGGGTGCTGATTCTCCCATAATCAGACTGTATTACTCTGAGATCCACAGGATGGACATGAGAGTGGTATTTCTTAATATCCCACTAATAATCCCATCTAATAATTCACTCGTAAAAATTCGTGTACCATCATTTTAATGGTTGTTTTACTGGTTCAGAGGTCTGAGACCCCACGGACAAAATTAGTCCACCATTGGGCAAAACTATGTTCCCGTACCCAAGAACTCCCTTTGACCCCTTTGGGGTTCCACATGTCCTTGGATAAACAGGTAAAAGAGAAAAGGAGGGTCACCACACTGACTGAGAAGATTAGACTGATTATCAAGGAGAAATGGATTTCCTGTTAAATTAGGCACACAGTGGGAGAATATTCCTCAAGCCAAGAATCCTGTGGGATGGCTCTATATCATGCCCTTTACCGAGCGGTCAAGGTCAATGGGAGACCATGAGAACTGATATAACAGGGACCTCCCTAAGATTCATACCCCTCGAGAATGAGGGTTTCAGTTTCCTCCTGAATTAGGAGCCCTAACCTGCTGAGAGGCGGCTGGCTGAAGACAAGGGGGACACAGAACTGGCAGTGGAGTAAGGAAGACAGAAAGGGCAAATACTGAATAAAGCCACACAACCGGATGCAGAAAGGAACACCGTGGGCTGACATGTTTCTGCTCACCATGCTGTTTCCCATCTTACTTTCTCCTCCCTTTTCCTGCTATTTTACATGGAGCTTGGTTATAATTTTGCCAGTAGGTTATAGCAAAACACCCCAGGCAGAGACTGGACTAAAGGAGGAAAGACTGACCATCAGAGGCGATGGCAGACACTGGTAACATTTGGGTGTCTGCTTTGGGGGAGGGCGGGAGGCGAGGTGTTATTTGCATGAGCAATGGCTTCATGACAATAATGAGGGCATTTTTTTGTTGTTGCTGCTGTGGTTTGGAACTTTACAGGCAGGAAGAAGGGTTTTCATGGGTGTGGAGAAGCCACAGGTGTGGTCTGTGGTGAGCACTGGATAATGGCTCCATCTAGTTCATTCCAAACGCCTTGTGTTGGCTCAGGCTGCAAGCTGGAGGCTGACAAACCAAGACTACACTTCCCAGCATCCTTCTAGCACACGAATTCTCCACATGACCTTGCCACCCGAGACCTCTCTCAAAAAGAATGGGGGAAGAAGTGTCTAAATCCTGATTCAGGCCATGTTTTCAGCTGCAGTATTAAGTTCAGGGGTGTCAGAGTCAGAAGAATGAGAATGTGAATCCCCTCATTGATTACCGAGTCCTGACTTTCCTGGAGCAGAGCCTCAGCATCCCGTATGTGGACTGATAACCTCTCCCTGGAAGGATCGTCGTGAGAAATAAAGTGAGATCATGAGTGTAAACCACCTAGTACAGTACCTGGCACACATCGCCAAATGTTGGTTCCTCATCCCTTAACAATCAACAGGTCTGTTTGGCAGTTTGGCAACTGGTCATATGTTTTCCAGAAATACAGTGAGTGAAAAAAAAAAAGGGTGGGGGGAGGCAACATTGTAGAAACCGTAAGGAAAGAATTCATGATATTATCAAACGGGGCATGAAGCCAAGGGAAATATCACAGCAATCTGATTTCTTTTTAGAGGTAGAAAGTTACCTGGGCAAAAACCCCCTTTAGAACGTGGGGTTAATATCCCACTAAAACTTTAGGACTGCACCACAGCTGTAACTAGATGTGGTCGTTAAGTCGTTTATAGACGGCTGGACCATGTATCTGTATAGCTCCCCGCTTCCTCTACTGGCTTGATTTATTTCCCTCTTGGAGTAGAAAGTGCAATTTAATACATAGCAATTGCCTACTCTGTTGTTTTTTTAGCACTTTCTAAGTGAGAGTTCCTAAAATATGTTGTTATATGCTCTCCACTCTCATGCTAAAGCAGAACTCTTTGAAATGCTTGTTCTCAAAATTCACTCACAACGTTAACCACCAGCAGGGAAAACAATAAAAGTTTAAACCACGTTTCTTCACAGTGGAAACCACCACTTTTGAAACAATGGAGTGAAGTTAGCTTTCAGGGCTGGCTGCCCCCTGAAGCTATTGTTCTCGAAATGTTGGTGCCTGATACACCAGAACAGAACAAGAAAGCTATTCATTGTCAAGTAACAAAATATACAATGTGTGATATATTAATGATATAACCTGCTCAGTACTTCCCATCTACAGGACCGAGAAAGGAAGTTCACCTTTGAGAATGGGTTTAGAAGAAAGAAGGAATCTGTTTTCTCTTTAATTAAAGTATTTCATGAGCCCAGTGAAAGTTATATGTAATCCTTAAATATTTCCAGACCATATTTATCAGTTTCTTCTAATTTAACCCAAAATATAAAAAACAATGAGCAGTTATTTAGATATATACCTATATAAATACAGTGCATAGATATTGTTTAATATATGTATTAATTCCACCCATTAGTGGGTGACAGGAAGGAGATTCTGAACAGGGGATTAAAGAGAAAAAAAACCCAGATGGTTAAAAATGAAGGGAAAAGGAGACATTAAAAGCAGACAAAGAAGGAGGGAATTATATAGGGCATATGAACAAAGGGAGAAAGAGAAGGAAAGAAAAAGAGAGGTTGATTCTGAAATCTAATAGGAAACCATGCTAAATAATCTGAATCTGAATTCTAGGTCCTGAGAGCAAGGGATCATGAGTGTAGGAATGAGGCTGTCCATTTCTCTTTCCTCCCTCCTTAACATCTGTGGGTTCACCTCTGTGTCCCTCGGGCCTACCCAAGGACAACAAACCCTTGCTCACTAATTGAATGAGGATCAGGAATCAGCACAGAACCACACAAGGTCACTTGCAGAGACCTTGGAAAGGTCTTCCCGTCCATAGGCATGGTTCAACCCCTCTTGGTTTTTTCCAGGAATAAAGAATTCACTTCTCAAGGCAGTTAGAGATAGCTTTGTTCTAGCAGGATAAATCCTCAGTCTGTGTCCAGCAACAGTCCAGGCCTGGAGACGAGACTCAGCAGGTCTGATCTGTCTTCTACAGGACAGCCCATGAGAAGTCAGCTCTGTGCGCCCTCAGTCACCTTGAAAGCCTGCTGGTTCTTCATACCCTCTTCTCTTCTCCTTTTCCAAGTATAGCTCATTCTCTGCGTGTGGTCTGAACACCACAAAGGAAAGGGGCTGCTATCTCCCTCATTCTGGAGCCTACCAGGGTGACGCTGTGTCTTCAATTCCAGTGATTTTCTTAGGGCAGCCACGTGGCGATAGCAAGAGCTCACCACGGAAGAACAGTTTACGCTCTGCATGCCTCACACTAAAAACCAGTTTCCTTCCCCTTCTGTGGGTACAGAGCTCTGGAAACGTGTTCGAACAGGATAAGGACATTTGTCTTTGTCCCTGTCTCAGCTGCCTTCATGCACCAATTCTCTTTCCCACAAGGGACGCTCCCGAGAGCTCTTTTCCTCCTGCATCTGCCCTTCCCAAGGGTCTCGCTGGACGCACGCTCATCGCCAGGGTATTACAAGCCTCTGCTGCCCTCTTTAACAATCTTCCTCCAAACCATTTCCCGGCCAAACTTCCTCCTCCTGCAGAGCATTCCAGTGAAGAAGACAAACATGGAGTCAGACGGCCTCGTGACTCAACTGCAGGGACCCAGGCAACTGAATGAACCCTGCTGCTTCCTCCTGTAGAACAAGAATAATAATAGTGCCAGCCTCCTGGCCTCCCTGCAAGTTACAGCAATACGTGTAAACCCTAGAACAGGATGGAGCAGTCAGGAAGTGCTTGGAAAGCATTAGCTTCTCTTACACCGCTTACTCTGGTTCTGCCTCTTTAAAAACGCCCACCTGATTTATAAAGTCGTGCTAAGGAGTATATGACTATTGGCTACATGTGTCATGTGCCAGATTCCTTAATATTGGGCTCCTGACATGGTATACAAAATTTCATGGACACAAGCATTTTTGCCCTCTTATTCTCAACTCTGGCAGCATGTTAGAATCATCTGGAGAGCTTCCTTTTATTTATTTATTCTGGGAGGTGGGGAGCAGGGGAGTGGCAGAGAGCGAGGGAGACAGAGGATCTGAAGCAGGCTCCGCACTGACAACAGAGAGCCGGATACGGGGCTCGAACTCAAACTGCAAGATCATGACCTGAGCTGAAGTCCGATGCTTCACCAACTGAGCCACCCAGGAGTCCCTTATGTGGAAAGCTTTGAAAAACTACTGGTACCCGGGCTCCCTCCTGCATCAGATAATTCTGATACAAGTAGTCTGGGGTGGGGCTCAGGCATTGCTCCCCAAGTAAGTGTTCTCATGGGCATCAGTGGGAACCACTGATGCACAGGAAGGTCCTTAATTAGGATAGGCAGCAAATCATGTTGTGGTTTAAAACACAACAACAAAACAAAAACATATGTCAAACATCTTTCCAAAACCTTTGATCCCATGGGTCTGAAGTGAAGCCAAAGTCCCGTACATTTCCAACAGGCTGTTCTGATGTGATCCGGAAACCACAGGCCAGCAAATTTTCATCACGTTTGTGATGAAGAAAGGTTGGCTCCCAAACAGAAATCTGAGTTGTGATTTCTGTCGCGGATGAGGTTTGCCTCCATCCACACCTCTGTCTGGACCTAGAATGTTGCACTCAGCCCCCCAGGGGTGGGGGTGGAGCAGTCCTGGGTGGAAGGGGCCACCAAGAACGGAGAGAGCCCTGGGGCTTCTGGCTCTTTCTTTCCCAATTGGGCCAATCAACACATGGCACTGCTTTCATCGCTGAGAATGAGAAACATCAGGAGAAATGGTTGGAACCTTGATATCCCTTCTTTCTCTTTATCCAGGATATCGTGGGCTGACAGACGCAGCCTGAGGAAAGTTTTTTCTATTTCTGTCAACAGATGAATCTGAGACCAGAGCTTCAACAGTAGCTGATAAACATGAAACCCAGGAAGAAGTAGAATATTGTCACCTCCTTTCACACCGCTTCCAATATAAATGTGTCAATCGACCAGTTTTTAAAAAAGAAAAACTATACTCTGATGGGTATAAACTGTTGTGTGGTTCTGTATTTTTATGTATTTGCATTCTTTAATAAATTCTCTTTTTTTCAAAGACATTTAGAGAGCAATGTGATTTTACTTCCTTTCTTTTTTTTAAACACTGGTCACTTTCTTTTTTTTAAATGTTTTTTTATTTATTTCTGAGAGAGAGAGAGAGAGAGACAGCATGAGTGAGGGAGGGGCAGAGAGAGAGGGAGACACAGAATGTGAAGCAGGCTCCAGGCTCCGACCTGTCAGCACAGACCTCGACGCGGGACACGAACCCACAAACCGTGAGATGGTGACTTGAGCCTAAGTCGGACTGAGCCGACTGACTGAGCCACCCAGGCGCCCCTACTTCCTGTCTTTCTTAAGATGAGTTTCCATTGCTCTGAAATTCTTCTTCTTATATTTATGATGTGACAATGTTAGTTTTTAAGTGAAATGATGGCATATTTACTTAATCGTTTGCCTTTAATTATTTTGCCTTGAAAAATAAAGAATTGGTAACTCTGTGTTACTTAACACCCCTTTCACTGTGAATCCCCTACATCTTTTTTAAACCCAATCTGTGAAATCCCAGAATCTGGGAAACAAGTGGTTTCTACTAAGTGCTCTATTTAAGTACTTAAATAATATGCAAATATACAAAGTATACAAAGAACTGAAGCAATATACAAATAGTAGGTGTGAAGTGGGGCTCTTAACAAGTGCCCCAGACAGGTTTTTGCATATGGAAATTTGACAACCAAACTAGAGATAATTGCACTTTTAAAAGGGAAATTTCTTTACCCAAATAGATCTATAACTAGTGACATACCATAATGAAAGGAGGAACCAAACAATTAAATTAGAGGGAAGTGAGGACTAGTGAATTTGAAAAGTGCTCCTTTGAGAGCACCTGGGTGGCTCAGTCAGTTAAGCATCTGACTTAGGCTCAGGTCATGATCCCATGGTTCATAAGTTCAGGCTCTGTGCTGACAGCTCGGAGCCTGGAGCCTGCTTCGGATTCTGCGTCTCCCTCTCTCTCTGCCTCTCTCCTGCTCCCATTCTGTTTCCCTCTCTCTCAAAAATAAATAAACATTTAAAATTTTTTCTTTAAAAGGAAGGAAAAGAAAAGTACTCTTTTGGAATAATTAAACAAAATAGGGAGGACTATACTATGTTGGATAAATGATGAATGGATGGACGGAGGGAAGGAGGGATGGATGGACGGAGGGAAAGAGGGATGGATGGATGGATGGATGGATGGATGGATGGATGGATGATGGAGAAAAGAATGGGGGCTAGAAACAGGAAGACTGGAAAGGTTTTGGAAGAGGGAGACAATGAGATGTAGAGGAGGAGGAAAGGGACAAGAAATATGAGAGAGTGTGTAGTAGATGCATGGAGGAGAGAACACCGAGAGCTATTATACAAGTGAATTAAACGGTCCTCATGTCCTCAGTTTCCTCATCTGAAAACAAGTGAATTAGTTCCAATTATCTCTAATATCCTCTCCAGCGGTGGCATTCTCTGTGTCTGAGGAGAGGTAGACAAGGAAGACAGAAAACAAAGAAAAACAAAAGAAAAGAGATCTAGTAGTTCCAAAGTGCTAAGCTATGGGTTAATCCCTGTAACAAATTACCACAACCTTAGTGACTTAAAACATCACTTTACTCCCTTGCTATTCTAGAAGCCAGAGTCCTAAAATCCAGGCCGCCCTCCTGTGTGGCTCTCATGCAAGCTTTGATTCAGACACATGGGCTCCTTTCATGTTTCGGCCCTCATTTCTGCTACTTGGGGTTCCCAAGAATGCATTGGGGACACAGCTGTCAGATTTAGCAAATAAAAATATAAGATGCTCTATTGACTATGAATATCAGATAATCAGCACATAGTATTTTTCATTTAAGTATGCTCCAAATATTGCATGCAACATAACAATGCTAAAAAAAAATATGTTGCGTGTCTGGAATTCAAAATGAACTGGCTGTTCTCTATGTTATCCGGCAACCTTCCTTGGGAGAGTGTACCCATTTCAAACCGGCAGATGGGGAACGGAGCACGGATAATCACGCCCTCAGAGAACTTTCTGGTCCAGGCCAAGATGAAAGTTTGTTCGTCATAGCAACTTCCCATGCTGGACCTACGCTCAGGCCAACTTCTTCCCCATCATTCCACCAGAGACTCTGGTCCCTTCTAACCTGCTTCAAATGTGATGCCGAGCATATTGCCACCCTTTACGATTCTCCCAAACTCCCTCATGTTGCCTGGGAGCCTTCTAACCTGCTTCAAATGTGATGCTGAGCATATTGCCACCCTTTACGATTCTCCCAAACTCCCTCATGTTGCCTGGGAGCCCTGCCCCCAACCTATTCTGCAGCCTCATATATTACTCACTCCTCCTCTCTTCCCTAACTCCCTCCACGCAGTCTTATTCCAGCCCGTCACATAAATCTTTGAGCCAAAATAGGGTTCATCTGCCCTTGCGTGGTCACTGAGAGCAGGAGAAATGTCACGATCGAAATAAGCTGAACGGCTTCTAAGTTAACACCCAGGACCAAGCAGGAAGGGCCGCAAGTAAATCCTCCTACTATCTGGTGAATTTCCTGTTTCTTTCTAGTCCTCTGTGGATTCAGAGTCCCGGTCTTTGACAGGCTCGAGCAGATTTTGTGAGCGTCTCCAAAAGCTTAGAAAAGAAACTGAATATGAAAAATAGTGCGAAGTATGAATTTGTTTAAGGGAGGGTGGTTTTTAGGCTTCCGTTTATAAAATGGTCTGACCCAGTTTTCAACTAGGTCAAGATGTGGTAGACTGAGTTAAATCGTGAAAGGCACAAATTACCCTAGAGCAGAGGAAGATTTTCGTGAGGTCACTTCCTTCCTAGCTGCTCCTTTAGCCTGAATGGAACTTGCCTTTCCAGTTGAGGGAGTGCCTGCCCCCAGGAAAAGTGAACTCATGATTTTCCCATCCTCCTCCCTACTGGGACCAGGACCCTCATTCCTTCTTGTTTTAGTGACTTGGAGTGATCCCAAACTGTTGGCACTGTGGTGTTTTTCATCTTTCATCTTTTCAGTCTCCTTTTTCTTTTTTTCTTAGCAAAGTAAGAAGTAAAGACCCTGGAAATTTAGAAAATCTGACCACTTTCATCTTTTTTTCCTTCTGTATTTTCTCTGGTGTCATAACTGGTAAATATGTTTTTGCCTCATTGACCTGATCATTTCTCTGAGTATCTACAAATGGGTAAACTAATTGGACTTTTCTCTTATGATCATTCTTGATTGTTTTTTTCCCCCTAACTTCCATTACTTGGTTTTGTTGAACTCTGAAATGTGAGCCCTCTTGATTTCCTGTAAATATTTGTTCTTTTAAAAAATAAGCCTCATTTGATTCTTGCCCCATGAACTTTTAATTTTCTCATTCCCATTAGACATTTCTGATCAATTTCTCTTTTTTTCTGTTGAAACGTTGTTTCTCAATTCTCTTTCATGGATCTTTTCCCTTCTTTCACCTGAGCAGAAGATGGTCTTATCAGCCTTCCTTTCTCTCACTGTAGTTGTTCCTTACATTTTTAGTTTTTATGCCTTTAATTCCTCCTGACTCATTTCCTACCCTCTTTTCTTCTTTGTGTCTATGCCTCAATTTTCCCTTTGAAGTTTTCCTTCGTTTTTCTCTTTTTTTCTTTAGGTCTTTGTGTTCCAGTAAATCTCCTAAAACCAAGTGGGACATTTGGCATTTGACCTGTCTTGCCTGTCCCCCTACGCTCTCACACACAAACCTGGGGTCTCAGACGTCACCCACTCTCAGGGCTCAGTCTTGCCTCTGCCAAAAATGCTTTCCTCTTTTCTCCAACTCACCTTCTACTGTTCTTCCAAGGCCCCTGCAGGAAGTCACCTTCTCCTGACCTTCCTAGCCTTGTTAGTCAAATATCCCCTCCACTTCTGTCACCCCATGGGTTTAACTTCCTTATCAATAAAAATTCAAGGTGGGATTGTAAATTGATGTGTTCTTTTTTCCTCTTCATCTTCTTTGAGAGAGAGAGGGAGAAAGAGAGAGAGAAAGAAAGAGGAGAGGGGCAGAAGAAGACAGAGAGAGGGGAGGAGAGAGAGAACCTTAACCAGGCTCCATGTTCAATGTGGAGCCTGATGCTGAGCTCCATCCCTTGACCTTGAGGTCATGACCTGAGACAAAATCCAGAGTCACGTGCTCAACCAACTGAGCCACCCGGGGGCCCCTAAATTGATCTGTTTTTCTAAAATTTCATATACAACAACATAGGAAAAGAGTGCATAAAGCAAATATACAGTTTATTGAACAACTATTTTTAAAATCCCAGAGAGCCTCCACCTGGGTTAGCATCCCTCAAAATTTCATGTATCCTTTTTGTCACACGCACGGCATACTCCTGAAGATAACTGTTATCCTCGCCCTGAAGGCTATAATCACTTCCTCACTCCACTTCAGAGTTTTACCCCTTTTCTATGCCTTCTTATGCAACAACATTCCATTTTTCCTGATTTCGAATTTTATAGAAATGGGATCATCCCGTGGGGAGAGCATGAAGATCACTGCCTTGAGTCTTCGTTCCTGCATGCAGGGCTGTGTCTGAGATTCCAGGCTATTGCATTTAGCTGTGGGTTTGCCTATTTCCCCTTCCGTCTAGATTTTCCATTGCATGAGAGAGCCCACAATTTATTCATTCACTCCAAAGTTGACGGACCAGTTTGGAGTTACTGTACACATCGCAGCTACAAACATTCTTGTACAGGAATCCTGGGACATGCATGCATCATTTCTCTAGGTCGGGAGTGAGAAAGGATCACTGAGTCACAGACACTGCTCCTGTTCAGCTTTGGTCAGAAATGCCACATGGTCTTTCAGAGAGGTGGTAGCAATTTCCATTCCCGCTGGCAGCCTACGGAAATTCCTTTTGATTCCGAGCCTCGCCTTCTTTGCCCATCTGATGGGCAACTATGGGCATTTTCATCTCTATGTGCCCAGAGCTACCCAATTGACTGGTTTTTAGAGGGAGTTCCCATGCATCTATTAATTCATAAAACTCCCTGTATTTTATGTTTCATTCCAGACTTATGTCGTGTCTGAAAATTTTCCAAGGATCTACCTTAGGAGAACTTGGGTTAAGCGCGCACAGATGTTTTCTTTGACGTGAGAAAGCTTTGCTCCACGGGCACTGCTGGGACATGGGGCGAAGTGTGTAAAAGCCTTTGCGCAGAGCAGAGGGAAGGAGGCTGCAGCACATCCCATGTCTACAGCCCGAAGATAAAGGGTGGTCAGCACGCCACATTCCTGAGCTCAGGAGGGGCCTTTCCATCCTGCCTTTACATTCCAGCAGTTCTGGAATCAAGAGATCTGGGCTTTCCAGGGACTTTCTGTGGAGTCTGCTACCCCTGGAGGCAGGATGCAAGCAGAATCACTCTGCTCTACCTACCTCATGGGGCCCCTCCTGAAATTCTCATCCCCATCAATTAATAGATGCCTACCGGTAAATCTTCTAAAATTACAAGTTTTTATGGATTGATTTTTTTTTTAATTTTTAAAAGTTTATTTAGTTTTGAGAGAGAGAGAAAGAAAGAGAGAGAGCAAGGGAGGGGCAGAGAGAAGGGGGACACAGAGGATCCGAAGTGGGCTCTGCATTGACAGCAATGAGCCCAACATGACACTCAAACTCACAAACCATGAGATAATGACCTGAGCTGAATGTTTAACCTACCGAGCCACCCAGGGGCCCCGAGTTTTTCATTAAATGATGCAAAAAGAGATACTTTGGGCTCTACCTAGCACTGTGTCTTCGTTCTTCTCCGGAGATCATTTACTAGAGAGGTAGTAGATGTAAGATGGAGTGCAGTTTAAAAATGTAAAAGAACCGCCACTGTAAACACACGTTCAGGGATTTTTTTTTAAACACCAGTGAAGTATTGCTAATAAAAATTTCCCCGTTTAAAAACAAGCATTTCCCTTAATTTAAATGTTAGTTAAATGTATGAGTTAATGCTCTATAATTTTTCAATATGACTTTTGGTTAGGGCCCCTGTGAGAAGCTGGTTTAAAACTCATTTTAAAATCTTTTCTTGGGGCACCTGGGTGGCTCAGTCGGTTAAGCATCCGACTTCAGCTCAGATCATGATCTCACGTTGTGAGTTCAAGCCCGGCGTCAGGCTCTGTGCTGACAGCTCAGAGTCTGGAGCCTGCTTCAGATTCTGTGTCTCCCTCTCTTTCTGTCCCTCCTCAGCTCATGCTCTGTCTCTCTCTCTCTCTCAAAAAAGAATAAATGTTTAAAAAAATTTTTAATAAAATATTTTCCACCTTTAGTACTTCTCCAGAAACACTTGGACAATGTGTGTTTGAAAAGATTCCTCAAATTGAATGTTAAGTACCTGCCTATCTGAGAAGTTATTTAAGAACTTCCTCAGAAGTTGATAGGAAAAGAGAATGTCATTAGAAAATTGTGGTGAATTTTTGTAACACTCTCAGAAAATGAGGTTTGAGATACGTGAAAAAAAAAGACTCTCCAGTCTCAACCCATCCTGTTATCAGCCTCTGGTAACCTCACCCAATTCCTTCTTAACTGATGAATGAATCCTTCTTAACTGATGAATGAATCCTTCTTAACTGATGAATGAATGAATCCTTCTTAATGAATGAAACCTATAAGTCAATAAAACAAAAATTAGATTAAAGCTTCACTCAGAATGATTGCATGTACTTTCATAGTCAGCCATACTGTTTTTTAAAAGTCAAGAATAGGCAACTTTTTGCAAGAAGAGAAGGGCATCGCTAAGGAGGAAAAGCATTTGAACAAGTAGCAGGGGCTTTGTAAAAAAGAAAGAGCACTGGGATGGAAGTCTCATAGTTCGCATTCTAGAATCTTCTTGACATATACTTGGACAAGCTCCCTAAGCCTCATTTTCCATCCTTGTAAAAAGAGTTAAATTAAATAATATCTAAAAATCACACATGGGCTTTAATTTCTGTGAAATTGATACTGAGGCCCCAGAATTAATAAAGAAATATGACTGTTTTATAAATCAAAAAAATATCAGAATATTTTATACACTCAAAAGATAAAACTTTTTGCAACAATAACAAAATCACTGCACACTTACTAGAATAGTTTTAAAAAAGGTTTCTTTATGACAACGTTAAGTATTGGCAAGGATGTGGAATTTTTCTACATGGTTGGTGGGAATTTAAAATGTTGGAATCATTTCAGGAAAAAAATAGAGCACTTCCTTATAAAACTAAATATATATTTATCCTCTGACCCAGAATTCCACTCCTACTTAATTTATCCAAGAGAAATGAAAATGTATGTCCACAAAAATACTCTACAAGAATATTCATAGTAGCTTTCATTATAATAACCCCAAATTGGAAACATCTTGAATGTCCACCAACAGGTGAATGGATAAACAAACTGTGGTATCCCTATACAATGAGATTTTACAGCAATAAAAAAAAATTAAGTATTAATACATACTTTAATCCGGATGAATCCCCAAACATTGCTGAGGAAAAGAAATCAAACACAAAAGAGAATGTATCTTGATAACAGCTTAGATTACACAAATGTATACATTTGTCAAAACCCCTGGAATGGTACATTTAAAATGTGTCCATTTTGTTTCAAGTAAATTACATAAAAAAAAAAAAAACTGGAGTACTGGAAACAAATATCAAACCACAACTTCTGATATGCAGGCTGAAATAGTTGGGAGTGGAGCCTAATTATGTCTGCAAGTTATTTGAAATACATCAAAAATATGTCAGATTGATGATGGAGATAAGGATACTTCAATGTCTATCATGATATCTAGTTAGCAGGTATATGTGTGTTCACTGCACAAGTATTCCAACTTTTCTCTATGCTTAAAAAACCTTATAATCAAATGCTAGAGAAACAAATCAAGAAAAAGGAAAAGGAGGGGTGCCTGGGTGGCTTAGTCGGTTAAGCGTCCGACTTTCGCTTAGGTCATGATCTCGCGGTTCGTGGGTTAGAGCCCCGCAAAGGGCTCTGTGCTGACAGCCAGCTCAGAGCCTGGAGCCTGTTTCAGTCTGTGACTCCCTCTCTCTCTGACCCTCCCCTGCTCACGCTGTCTCTCGCTCTCTCTCTCCTAGAAATAAATAAAAAAAGAAGAAAAGAAAAGAAAAAGGAAAAGGAAACAATTCACCTAATCATTGGTCAAATTGACAGCAACACACACAAAAATATTTACGTCAAGTGATTTGGAATGCAGCAGTCTATATAAACTAGTGGGATATATTCTACATAGACCTAAAAAAAGAAATTGTAAACTTCACTTATTGGTTTTTTTGTTAAGGGCAACATTGCTACTATTTTGAAACCCTCTCTTATACACTGTAAGATAGAGCAAGTAAGTATATTGTTATTATCAGGAGCCAAGATTGACAGTGTAAAAGGAGAGGCCAAAACTAAAACCAGAGAAGTTAAGTAAATATTCTGTAATATTAATTACAAGTAATCAATCTGATGAAAAACTAGGCGGAGCAGGGCTGATATAATTGATCAAAAGAGATATAAATCTACAAGCACAGTGTGTAAACCTTTGTTGGAAACTAATGTGAAAGAAAAAAACTGGCCAAAAAAGACACGTGGAGAACAATTTTCGGGAGGTATAATATGGATTAGGCACTAGATATATTATACAGTGATTGTTAATTTTATCAGGTGTGATAATTGACCTACTGAGTATGGAGAATTTCACTGTTTTAGGAGATGCCTGCTAAATTATGTTATGATAGCATTATATTTGAAACTGACGTTGAATAATTCAACTAAATGATTCTGACAAAGAGACAGGCAGAGATTGAAAAAGAGCAAGAGAACAATGTGGCAAAATGTTTAAAAGGAAAACTAGTTATTCAATAAACAGTGTTCAAACTAGCCTTTCAGATTTTCTCTGTATCTGAAATTTTTTTATAATAAAAATGCTACCAAAAAGAAGAAATTTTAATAAATAAAATAATCTTCTAAAACTGACAATAGTATAATTTAAAATAAGGTTAAAATATGGGGCACCTGAGTGGCTCAGTCGATTAATCATCTGACTTCAGCTCAGGTCATGATCACACGGTTCGAGGGTTTGAGCCCCGCATTGGGCTCTGTGCTGACAGCTCAGAGCCTGGAGCCTGTTTCACATTCTGTGTCTCCCTCTCTATCTGCCCCTCCCCTACTTGTGCTCTGTCTCCCTCTGTCTCTCAAAAGTGAATAAACATTAAAAAAATAAAATAAGGTTAAAATAATATAATTGAATATTCCACCCACAGTGAGCAACACAAGCAATGATTCCAGGCAAGGATCAGATCATGCTGCCAAAAAGATCAGATCATGTGATTCACGAGCCAAATCCCAAATTCCCTTCCATGCCTCCTGACATACTCCTGTTTATATTCCCCACAATGGTCAGACAAATGACTTTGCTCTACTTGACAGAAATGACCTTCATACAAGGTCCCTTGATTCTCCCAGTGTGTTACATACCGGAAATGGGCTTACTCAGCCTCCCATCTACTCTCCTTCTTGCGATCGGAGAGGTTGGAAAACTAAAGCCACATTTTTCAAACCCCTTTTGGCTAGAGCGCTGAGTGTGCTGTGATCTGTTGGTCAGATGCACTAGTTCAAGATCTGGAATGTAGAAATAAGGTGGGGTCAGCTTTACATTCCCCTTTTCTGGTTTTTGCTCTCTGGCAAAACCATGCCATCAGGAGGTTTTTCTGCTGGCATTCCAAGTCCATCTCCACCTGTGTGAGTCAGGAGGTGCGAGGCTTTCTAATCCCTGGGTTGCAGCTACTGGCACCTATTTTCCAGTTTCTAGAGAGTCTAGAGGTGGCCGAAGTGGTGACAGCAGGGCCACTACCGGCAGTGGGTGATTTCAATCAACATTCTTGGTTCCCATGGTGGGTCAGTTCTTTATGGTTCTAGAATGATTCTTGGAGACCCAATTTTGAATGCATTCTGTCAACCCTTCCAATAATTTTCCAAGACCTAATTTCCTCTGTTAAAACCTTTTATGATTAAAATACCTATAGTGGTTTTTATTAACCACACTGAACTCTGGAAAGTTTTCAGAGTCTGAGAAACATGTGTCTGAAAATAGAAGATGTTTTGAAATAACAGGAAGTTACATTGGGTCAGGGATTCCAAAATCTGGAACATCAAACTACCTTAGGCATTTAAGAAAAAAATAGAGTACCAGGCTCCACCCAAAACCTATAGAATAAGAATCTTTCTGGGTGGAGTCTAGCATGTATTTTTAAAATCTCTCCAAGTAATTATGATGCAATCAGCATAACACACAAATCCATGGACAAGTGTGCAGGACTTTAAGGTGTAAAGGTTTGTAAACGTCATGAGATCCAATCTTCCATCTGATGCAAGTATCTCCATGTTGACATTTTGATATTTCCCAAGCTTCCTCTGCTACAGATTGCCTTATCACCCTCAGCAGTTCATCGGCCTAGCAGGAACTCTGTGTTCGGAAAAGCCAGCCTTGCAGAAAGAATGAAATAACTTCTTTCAAAACCATACAATAAAGTAAATGCCCAGGTTAAACTGTGACTTAGAAATGCACATTTCACTTTACAGAATGTACATTAAGCTTATAATTACATATGATACCCTAGCAAGCTCTTCAAAAATATTTTTGTCAGCTTAAAGTGCCTCCCAGATCTGTTTATATACCAAAACAGGGTCTCAAAGTAGTACCTTGCAGATTCGTGGAATTACAAGATATAAGATTAGAAGCAATCTTAGAGATGATTATTTTAAAACAAAGATCTGGAGTGAAAGGCACAGCTTGAAACTAATGAAATAATTTTTAATGAATGTATAAATGAATAATGAAAATAAACTTTAAAAAAGTGTCCTCAGAGGCCTTTACTTTGGTCTTTTACTCTGTTGTTAACATTAAGTGAGGAGTGATGCATTTCATTCATTTGGGGTTGCGTTCAGGCCTCTTTTCAAATAAGTGACAATTTATGTTCACTCCCCTACTTAATCTTTCTTTATTTTTCCCTGGGGTTTCTCTCACCTTGAGATGTTCACTAACCTTACCATACTGCGGGCCCAACTCCAACCTCAGCAGTTAGAGAGTTGATTGAGGATCGAAAAGAAAACAGAGAAAAACAAAACAACAGAAGCTTAACAGAAATCTGTGATTCTGAAAGAGACAATGAACTTAAATCATAAAGCAAAGGTGGAGGGGCAAGTTTCTTCTAATATCGCCTTTGAGAGCCTGAGAAATCACTGAAAATGGAAGCCCATCTGCTCTCAGTGTTATGACTCTGACAATGACACTGGGCTGCTGCTTTCTGCTGATGACAGAGACAGATCACAGCTATGCCCAAATTCCTTTTAATTTCTTTTTTTTTTTTTTTTTTACAAATAGTTTATTGTCAAATTAGTTTCTACATAACACTCAGTGCTCATCCCCAAAGTGCCCTCCTTCATGC
>NW_024081351.1:0-23725 GCF_003009895.1 Hyaena hyaena
AATAATACATAAGCTTAATAGCAACTTGAATCATATTGAAATGTAGTCCTTTTCTCTTGAATTCCCCCCTTCCAGAGACAGTTTTTTGCTACTTTGATGTCATCCCCTTAATTCTAAACATGATGCTTATCTTGGTGCATCATGACACACTCATTTTAAACAATATTTTTGCCACTCTGCCATGATGGAGGAAGACAAAACTCCACTCCCCCTGTTTTCTCCTCCTCTTCCTTTCCAATGTGTCATATTTAATTAATTTGGCTGTTTTTCTCTTGCAACTTCATGTCATTTTGTGGACTCTCTTGGAGAGGGAAGTGATAGCAGAAGCCTAACAGCAATGGTCCTGGGGATGGACTCGAGTTAGAATCCTTGTTCTTCAGGGCACCTGGGTGGCTCAGTTGGTTAAGCGTCTGACTTCAGCTCAGGTCGTGATCTGAAGGTTTGTGGGTCCGGGCTCTGTGCTGACAGCTAGCTCTGAGCCTGGAACCTGTTTCACATTTTGTGTCTCTGTCTTTCTCTGACCCTCCCCTGATCTCTCTCTCTCAGAAATAAATAAAACATTAAAAAAATCCTTGTTCTTACCCATGCCCATTGTTTTTTCATCCATAAACCAGGGAAAAGGATTCCTCACTACCTTATGGGGTTGCTTGTGATAATGCAACTAAGAATGCGTTTGTAGCCTTCAGTGTCTAATACACAGGAGAGCTCAAGAAACATTAGCAATTATTATTTATACCTTGTGTTATTAACTTCACCTTAATCTCATGTTTCTCTCAGTGCATGAGGCTGTGCTTTGGAGCCCCTCTGCCTTTCCTTTCCCCTCGTACAAATGAGCTTCTGTGAATATGTGCTTGCTTTTATTTGTGCTGTTAGCATTTATATTTTGCCATACAGTTGTAGCAAAGTGTTCTGTGCTTTATCCACAGGTCGGCTCTAACGGTTGAAAACTGATCAACTGTACTGAGAAAGTGTCGCTTAGTCCTGGGGAAAAGAGTGTGATCGGATTGTATTTCCTACTCTGCCAGGATAGTGCTCCTTCTTGTCTTAACATCAGGTGTTCAAATCATGCTACATTTTAGTCTGATATATGCTTCTTACATATTTTAAATTATTTTGCCTAACATTTGAACTATTTCCCTCTTTTAATCCTTGCACTCTTTGCACATGAAAAATATTTTATTTTCAAAGTTGATATTTTATTTACTTGGCTGGGTCCCTTCTTTTTCTAGAATGCTTGTACCTCCTGTCCTCAGTTTGGAAGCGATAATACTGAAAGATATGATCCAAGAAGAAAGGGGGCCAGAGGGACCTCTCAGACTGCCTTTAGGCTAGGCCAGAAATGCTCACTAATCACTAATTATAAAAATGCATAATTCTGGCCCCATCATCCTAATTGGGTAGCTTTGTAGGAGAAACAGCCATATGGATTTCAGCCAGTACACCGGGTAGTCCCCATTCCACGTTGTACCAAACACTTAAGTGAGACCTTAAGTGAGAGCCCACCGAAGGCCTCAAACATTTTATAAGATTAAAAATTTTGTATAGCATTTTGGGCTAAAATTGCATCAGAAATCAGACAACAATACAAACAATAATTCTTAAAGTTAGAGATGTTGAATTCTGTGATACCATTATGCAATATGTTTGTGAATATTTAGACTTCACATGGACACTTGATTTTATGCATAAAATAATTTAAAACTGAATGTGTCCACATAAAATATGTGGGCTTCTTGTAACCATGATTACACTTTTTTTCTAGAGAAATTTGCTATTAATATTATCTCGAGTCACTTGTTTGACTATAACAATAATATCAGTCATTTTTATCTATTCAGTATAGTCATTATAGAACTTTGCAACCCATTTAATACCCATGAGACATTTTGTTAAGGCAAATGTTAACCAAGTTTGTGGTCCTTCCAAGAACATCTTATGAACAAAATAGCTTTAAACAGTTTACAAGAATGATTAGTCAATAGCTAGTATGACATTTTCGATTATTATTGTGAGTATAAGGACACTTAAAGTGTTAGGAGACTTTATATGATCTTATGAATTGCTAACAAGTAAATTAGATGTTGATTATTCACTTTATAAATATCTCACAGAAGCAAGAACAATATAAATATAGACTGATAATACAGAGTGGGAAGCGATCTTAGAAGCAACCTTCATCCGTATTTTGAATCCCTTATTGAACTTTTTCTTTTTTTAAATTTTTAATGCTTATTATTTCTTTTTGAGAGAGAAAGAGAGAGAGAGTAACAGAGCAGAAGCAGGGGAGGGACACAGAGAGAGGGAGACACAGAATTCAAAGCAGGCTACAGGCTTGGAGCTGTTGTCACAGAACCCTGACGCGGGGCTTGAAGCCACAAACCATGAGATCATGACCTGAGCTGAAGTAGGATGCTTAACTGACTGAGCCACCCAGGTGCCTCTTGAATTTTATTCATGTATGGTCATTTAATTTCCTTGTTACCAGTCACATTTTTGGACATCCCTAAACATGGAACCCATTGCACTTCTTTTTGTTGCCTACACATTTCTGTGCCTCTGACCAGGCTGTTTCTCCTGTCTGGACTTCTTTCATCCCCTGCAACTTCCAAAATATTACTTGTCTGGCAATATGACATGTGACCTTCCATGTGAAGGACCTTCCCCAATCTATCAAAACAGCTAAAAACATCTTCTGTTCCTTACCACTGCTATGGCATTTGCCACACTGTACTGCCATTCTAACACACACACACACACACACACACACACACACACAATTTGTAACTCTCACTATACTATTCTTGTGGGTAGAAACAGCTAAATTCATTTATATATTTGTAGAACCTAGTAAAAAGTACCCTCTCAATAAATGTTTTCTGAATGAGTATATGAATGTATCAATAATTTTAATTGGATTAGAAAAAGCAGCCATAAAATTACATATGCAAGAATTGAAAATTAAAATCTGAGCTCATAAGACAGTAAGTACTGACACATGTGAGCTGTTGCTGAAACAACCACAATTCTCTAATTTTCTCTATTTCTTTTTTAGGGTAGATATTGTTTAATGGTAGTTCCAATTCACTGAGTAAGGTCAACCTAGAAACAGGTATAATGAAGCTACAAGTTTTCACTTTTCCCTGGAAGCATCACAAAGTGGCCAGGGAACAGATATTAGGCTGCCTATGTCCTGTAGCATGCTGTTACAATTCATGTCTGTTTTGCTCATGTTTGAGCCTATACGCAAATGATAAAGTGCTTAAAATAACAAAAGTTGAATTTTGGGCAAGCGTCCATTGTTTGTCATTATTGTCCCATCTTTTTCTTTTGTTGGTCCCATCTGTTTGTTTTTAAAATTTTTAAATGTTTATTCAGTTTTGAGAGAGAGACAGAGAGCATGAGCAGGTGAGGGGCAGAGAGAGAGAGGGAGAACTTGAAATAGGCTCCAGGCTCTGAGCTGTCAGCACAGAGCCCAACACAGGGCTCAGACCCTCAAGCCAGGGGATCATGACCTGAGCTGAAGGCAGATGTCTAACCTAGTGAGCCACCCAGGTGCACTTTTTTTGTCCCATCTTGATAACAGGTTTAAGACATTGCTAAAGTCAATAAATTATTATTTTTCCCAACATAACTCTATAAATAGGGCTAAGATTAATACATTTGCTAAATGACTTTCATTGTGAAGCTATTGGAATCTGTCCATTTTGTAGCTGTCATTTTAAAACAAGCATAAGTGTACATGGAGGCACACAAGATGGCTTGGGATGATTTACATATTCAAGGAATGGATATTAGGAAAATAAAAATTATTAATCTGAGCTATATTTACACTTCTGTTACTCTTTATTTCCATAGAGAGGATTCTTTTAAAGTTATTATCCCTGTTAGAGCTTTTCATGCATTTTTTACTTTGAATGTTATGTTTTTAAGTAATGTTCTAACTTGGTTAATATTTCCACAGAATGTAATTCTTGGTTATTTTCATAGAGCAGAGCTTCTCAAAGAATGTTTCAAAATACAGCATTACACATTACCCATTCAATAATTTCAAACAAGACAATGATAAATTTATTGTTATTTAGTTTCTCTTTTAGACAGCATTCATTTACAGATTGAGTTCTGTTCTCAGAAATCTAAGTACACATTCATATATTTACATTATATATTTTATACACTCAAATAACAAATTCTGCCAGGTACATTAAAGTAGAAATTGTTATATAATCTCTGGGTTATGATTGAAAGGAAAAAGTAAACTAAGAGAAAGCACCTTTAGGATTTTTAATAATCTTTATCTCAAGAAAATATGAATGTCTTCATCAACAAATGTAAAATTTTTGAAAATATTAATGGGTATAATAATTAAATGTAATTTAGAAGACTAAGGAATGAAAGAATAGCAAACTAATAAAACCAAATTTTAATAAAATATAGATCAGCAAATAGGAAGTAATAGAGGGGAAAAGATTTTCTGGGAATATTTAGAAAATCACTCACACATACAAATATATGAAGTTGCATAGGAGAGATTGGAGGGGTAGTGCTAGATAAATAAAAAATTCTTAAACCCTGAAAAACTGGATATGTCTAAGAATTTTATCAAAGTAGCATGACTTGAAGGGATGAGGTTCAGAAAGTAAAAATAAAAGGGTAGCTGAAATTAATAACCAACAAGATATCAAGAGGTGGGGTAATTACCTCTAGAGATATCTTTTAAGTCAACCAATAGTTTTTGTTCAATACTATAAAATTTCTTTTTTTTTTTCTTGATGTGTCTGTTTTACTGGATGTCTATGAATTCATCTAACACAATTCTGTGGAACTCAAAAGTTCTTTTAACTTCTTTATAGTAAAGTCAACCAGTTTCTTCTTACAAATAAAATGGATTATAGAGGTGTTCTTGTGCTTATAAAATGGATTGTAGAGAGTTCTTGTGCTTATAATGCTTATTTTCATAGCTGCTTTAGTACCGTGTCTTAATAGCACTTATTTCCCTTTATCTTAACTAACACTGGATATTGTCAAATTTTTCATTTGGGTCAATCTTATATGTGAAACATGATATTACATTACTCTATTTTTCTTCATTCAATATATGAGACTGAACATATTTACTTATATGTATCAATCATTTATATTGGCTTTTCTGTAAATTGCCAGTTCATATCATTGTTTTTTTAAAATGAACTCTCTTTTTGATTTTTGTGAGCTATTTAAAAAATTAAAAAAAAATTTTTTTTAATGTTTTATTTATTTCTGAGAGAGGGAGAGAGACAACGTGAGCAGGGGAGGGTCAGAGAGAGAAGGAGACACAGAACCTGAAACAGGCTCCAGGCTCTGAGCTAGCTGTCAGCACAGACCCTGACGCGGGGCTCGAACCCACAAACCGTGAGATCATGACCTGAGTGGAAGTCGGATGCTCAACCAACTGAGCCACCCAGGCACCCTGAGCTATTTAAAAAATTCTGAAGTGTTCCTTTTCCTCTTGTGTATGTTGTAAATATTTCCAACTTGTCATTTGTCTTTTCACTTTGCTTCTGGTATCTGATAGACAAATCTATTAACTTTTTTTATTTCTGGCTCTTAGATTTTCTGTCTTGTCAATGAGGAACTTCTTCAATCAAAAATTATAAAAATATTTCCCTATAGTTTCTTCTAGTAGTTTTATAGATTTTTAATGTTTAGATCATTCATCCATCTATTCTTTTATCTAACTTTAAGTGATGTAAATTAAATTTTCCCTTAGTAGATAGCCAACTATTTTCTTTTAAATATTTTGTATTTATTTCTAGGAGAGAGAGAGAGACAGCGTGAGCAGGGGAGGGTCAGAGAGAGAGGGAGACACAGACTCCGAAATAGGCTCCAGGCTCTGAGCTGGCAGTCAGCACAGAGCCCGACGCGGGGCTCGAACCCACAAACGGCGAGATCATGACCTAAGCGAAAGTCGGACGCTTAACCGACTAAGCCACCCAGGCGCCCCGATAGCCAACTATTTTAACATTATTTCCTGAGTAGTCAATTTTCCAGTTGAAATGTTAATTTTATCTTATCCTAAATATTTATATATATGCATGGTTATTTCTTGATTTTTAATTTTCTCTTTGAAGCAGAATTGAAGAATAAGATGTATGCAAAAGTGCACAGATTGGAAGTAAAAACCTTGTTGATTTTTATAAGGCAAACAGACCATATAACCATGAGGTAGGTGAAAAATATAATTATCACTATTTCAGAAACCTCTGTTTTCTAGGTAGTTAATCGTGTCGTCAAATATTGACAACTATGTTTTTAAAAAATATATCTTTCTTTTGTCCCTACGGTATTAGGAAGGTCTCCAGAAATGTTAAAAGCAAGGACTTCCTTGTCTTATTCCTCTTTTAAATAAGGAAAGCGTTTGATCTTTTGTTATTTAATATGAGGTTGGCTTCAGGTTCTTGGTAGATTTCCCCTCAGTAAAGCCAAGGATTTGTTTCTGTTCCACACTTATGAACGTTTGAAGAGACATACCCAGGAGTTAAATTTTTGTGAAGCAACAGGCAGAATTGTCCACTGACGTTGTCCACAGCTGATGTTGTTTCGGCTGGCTTGCTTGGACATCAGGCTAGATGGGACAAGGATGCTTCTCCTAGTTGAGTAGGAGAAAGCTTTGCTGAAATGCAGCCACCCCATCCTCACAAGAGGAACTGCCAAATCCGACCACCCCAGGGTCTTCGGTAAGACAGATGACTGACCTTCTCAGGTAATTCCTATAAACTGCTTTTATTCCAAATCCAGAGAGCCCAGTGCTCAGCAGCCTGAGTGTTCTCTCCCCCTACAAGTTTGACTCTCGTGCTTGAATTATAAGGAAAAGTTGAGGATGTGGAGAGGTGGTAGAGGGGAGGGGGTTACATTACCTCTGCTAGAACAGTCTACATATCCTCTGAGTCAGCAGTGCCCTGGCTTGGTTGGCCTCCCTGTGACAGGCTGGGAGGAATAGTGACAGGTCCGTCTATGCCATCTCTTCTCTTGCTAACCACTAAAATACCTGTTTCCCTTTCTCCCCAAGAAAGTATTCCTTCACCCATGTTGTGTGACATTGTGGAATTCATCCTGAACTCTGTGGGTACAGATGGTGCCTCAGACTGGAACCACCAGGTGGGGAAATGATATAAAATGTTTTAGCATTTATCAAGATTGTCATATTTTTTAAGACATCTGTTAATGATTTGAATTACATTAATAGATATTTTAATGTAGAACTTTTCCTTCTTGTGATAAACCCTGTTGTCTTAGAATCCTAGGCCTGATTTGCCAATATTTGTTTGTCATAAAAATTTCTATTCATGAGTAAGAGGTATCTGTAGTGTCTTTGTAAATAATAATGATTTTGATACAATGCTGGATAAGCTTTTCATCTTTATTCCTATGTTCTGAATCTATTCTCTTTACATTTGGTATAATTGGCCAGTAAAACTGGGTCTTGTGCATTTTGGGGACGGATATGTACTGACTGTGCTTTCAATATATTTTTTCATTATTGTTTAAGTTCCTTATCTCTTTTAAAATGCAAATCCTGTAGCTTAAGCCTTTCTGGGAAATTTTCTGTAACTGTCCGTTTCATCTAATTCCCTCCAACCCTAATGGATGGGAATCAATCTCTGTTACTGGCTTACTTAAAAAAATATCTCCTTGTTCCTAATTTTATTTATTGATACTTTTGATCTTTCCTTAAAAAAGATTTTCTAAAGTTTGGTTTCTAAAGAATTAGTTTTTAAATTCTTTCCACTCCCCCCCCATTTTTAACTCATTAATTATTCTATTATCTTTATAAATATCAACTACTTATTATAAGTTGATTTTGTTATTGTAATTTGGCTTCTTGTATTAAATGCTTAGTTCATTTATTTTCAATTCTTTCTTGACAGCTAATAGATGCATTTAAGTCTATGATTTTTTTGCTAAGTGCTTCTTTGCTCATCACATAGATTTTGTCAGTAATTTCTTAATAGTCTCTATTTTCATTTTTGATTTCCTTTTTAATATAAGTAATTTAGGTGGGTATTTTTAAATTTCAAAGACACAGATATTATTTTAGCTGCTTTTCATCTCACGTATTAAGCAAATTGTTTTTTGATTCATAATATATTTCCATTTTTTCCCCCAAGTCAGTACATTCAGTAAGTTCTGTCTCATTCTCCTGAAAGTTGCATTGTATTATGTTTTATGGATGCATCATAATTTATTTAACCCTTACCATACAGGTAGAAGTGTAGATTCTTTAGATATTTTGCTCTTGCAAAGAGTACCACAAAATATCCTGTACTTCCATGTTCATGTGCAAGTACTTCTTCAGGAGAGCATCCTAGAATTGGAATCATAGGGCCAAAACTTATATTTTAAATTAGATAGATATTATCCAATTAGGCTTTAAAAGGCTTTATTAATATACATGCACAATACTGCTATTTTCCTTCATCCTAACCATTAGTAGATGGCAGTCAGTTTTTTGTGTGGGGCGGTGCCAATCTGATTGTAGAAAGAAGAATAATGGCTGTCAAAGATGCCCATGTCCTGGTTCTGACAGCCTGGCAAATTTTACTTTGCAAATGTGATTAAGGTTATGGACTTTGAGATGGGGAGATTATCCTGATTATCCTATTTGGTTAGGGCCAATATAATCACAAAATATCTTGGGAGGGGTAGAGGGAGGTAGAAGAGGGTATCAGAGAAATGCAACATGAGGACTTGAGCCACTGTTGCTGGCTTTAAAGGTGGAAGTAGGAAACTATGATCTAGGGAATGTGGTAGCTTCTAGAAGCTGGGGAAGACTTTCCATAGCCAGCAAGGAAACCAGGACCTTAGTCCTATCACCACAAAGAAGTGAATTCTATAAATAACCCGAATAAACAGAAAGCACAGCTCCACAGAGCCTCCAGAAAAGAAGATTGCCTACCATCACCTTGATTTTAACCTGTTGAGATCCATGTTGGCCTTCTGACCTATGGAGCTGTAAGATAATTAATTTGTGTTGTTTTAAGTTACTAAGTTGTGATAATTCGTTATAGCAGAAATGGAAAATGAATATGCTAATGCTTAAGTTTTCCTTCCCACATAAGTAGTAAGGTGGAACATTTTGTTTTTAATTTATAGTGTTAGTGAATCATGATTAGGTTGAAGGTCTTATTTTTAAATCGTGTTGATATTTCTTTTGAGGACTAGTGTGCTAGGATGGATTACGTGCTCTGATTGTACCCTACCTGATACACTGGTATATGTCAATGTTCCATTTTTATCTGAAAATAATGCATATTTACTGTTTATTTGGAATAAAATGATATATTGCTATACAGATTTATTAAATCAAACTTAAATAGTTATTCAATCCTTTATATCTTGTTTTTTTTTTCTTATTTGCTTTCCATTCATTCAGCTTTGCATATGCCTATTGTCTTTCTCTTTTCATTATTTTTCCCAGAGTTTGCTCTAGTTCTTTTTTATTTTGTTTTTTTTTTCTAGTGCTTCTAACTTATAGTCTTTATTTCTATTCTTTCAATATTTATCCTTGATATTATTGCCATGTATATTTAAGCAAACACCTAACATTCATATACTAACACCCTTCCTGTACATTTTAGTACCCTTGACCTTCTGAATAACATGCTGGAACACTTCAGTAGTGTGTCTTTGTTTAACGTGGAAAATTAGGCATCATCATTATTATAATATTTGTTATATTATTTAATACAAATTAGTTTAGTTAGATTTATCTACGTGTCAGTCAGTTTCTTTTTTCTTTGTGTTTGGTATATTGCAGATGCATTACAACTTTCAAGGTCTGAATTTCTTGTGATCCAATTTGGACTACATTGTGTTTCTTGTATTTGTGGGTTCATTATCTTTTATCCATTCTAGAAAATTCTGTCATTGTCTCTTCAAATAGTTCTTATCTTCTATTTTCTTTATTCTTTCTTGGGAATTTGATTTGGTTTGTGTTAGGCCTTCTCATTTTATCTTCTGGATATCTTCATTCCTTTCCACATTTCCTAGTCTCTTTAATTTCTGTGTTGTCATTAACTGTGTTTATCAGTGTCTAATATACTGCTTTATCCATTGATATATTGATGTCAACAATTTTATTTTACATTTCCAAAATTTTATTTGCCTTTTTAAAAATGTAGTCACTCTGGATAGTCTTTTGCTTGCTTATTTTGCTATTTCCATTGGGGAAAAAAAACCATCTTATACAAGTTCTTTAATAGTGTATACCTGATAATTTTATTATGTGAAGTTCTTAGGTATTTAAGTTTGTGTTTATTATTGACTGTTGAGTTTCATTCAAAGAAACCGTTTTTTTTCCGTGTTTACATTCCCTTGACTAAAGGCTCATTTATGTTTGATTTGAATTTGTGGAAATCTCAAGGGCCAAAATTGCTGATGCTTTCTCCCAGAGTATATTTGCTATTTCTTTTTCTAGACTAGTCACTAGAGGGTACTAGTGACTTTAAACCAGGAATGCAGTCACCTTGGTACACTTGGGAACCAAGCCCTAGTGCAGTGCTGGAAACTTAATCCTTCAGGCACCCCTACCTTTCATATTTTCCTAAAACATATTGTTTCTTGCTTAGTTACAGCTTTCTTTTTTCTTTTTCTCTTGGAGTTTTCCTTAATTTCCTGAAAGATCAACAAAACATTAAAAAAAAAAAATTTTTTTAATTACCCTGGATCTAAACGCTTTGTAGTGAGACATCCTTCAAGATATCTGTTGCTTCATCTTCCCTGAAATAGAAACTACCTTCTTGAATATCTAATACTTGGCTTTTTATATTTTAAATTTGTATAATTAACTACATTGATATTCTGTTATTCAGCTATTTTATTACATATTTATTTTAGTAAGTATAATTTGAAAGTTTCAATTATTTTTTATTGTTGCTCATCATTTATTTTTTTACTTAAAAATTTTTTGTATGGGGGAGGAGAATGAGTGGGGGAGGGGACAGAGGGAGTGAGAGAGTCTTTAGCAGGTTCCAGGTACAGCATGGAGTTCCACACAGGGCTCCATCCCAGGACCCTGGAATCGTGACATGAGCCCAAATCAAGAGTCGGTAGCTCAACTGGCTGAACCACCCAGGTGCCCCAAATTTTCTTTTATTTTTTAAATAAAGGCAATATTCTGAAAACTTTCCAAGAATATTTTTAAATGAAATTTAAGCATTTTTACTCTTTCCTATATTAATTCTGATCTGTGGCAATTGGTTCTCCATATCTGAGTTCTATTCCTCTCTTATTTTGCTTTCTTATACATTGTTTGTCAATCTTATTTGTTGGTGATTTTTGACTGCCCATGTGTATTTATAGATTAGGGTCTATAAGACGACCTAATTGGTAGCTATCATCATATTCTTCAGAGTCTGGGGATCTACAGTCTTAGGACCGTCATTGCATGTTTCTATCACAGGCATTAGAGCTTTTATGGTTTTGTGGAAACAGGGATTGAATCTTCTGACTGGGTGGCATTTTTGTTGGATTTTTCTTTTTTTATAAGGAGGCTCTTTGTCTTTGTGATGGCTATTTCACTTGTCTCAGGACTTACTCTGTTTTCTCTCTGGCATAGAACTAGGTAATGAATGAATCTGCCTCCTTCCCATGGTCCACTTTTCCTCCCAGCTCTCACTGGGAGCTCATCACTGATCGTGATGTTTTTTCGGATTTCTAGGGAAAAACTCACATTTGGGGGGCTACTCTTTCACGTGATTTTTGGTTCCTTTTGAAGTTTTTGGTTTCTTAGCTCTGTTGCATTTTATCCAACATTCATAAACACACACACTCGTACACACTCAGCAGCTCTGGCCCAAATGCTGTGCATAGGAGGGGCCTTCCCAAACCAGGTGGGGAGAATGAATTGCGCATGTGCTGATCACAAATCTTTAGTTTTTCAGAGCCCCAGAAAATAAGGTGTGTCCGGCCAGCAGAGGACCTGAATAAGAACCCACCTGATAATAGCCTGTGTTGTCAGCTTTGGCTGCTGTTTCTCCTTTTCCTGCAGATGTGAGTACAGTTCTTTCCAAAGACCACTTGCCTCTACCTCTGTGCAAATCACAGACCACATCACCTTCACGTGCCTAGGGTCTCTGATAGCTAAAGGAGCTGGGTCCCTCAGTGCTGGGATCATATTGCATGCCCAGATCTAGAGCCATAGGGGATTGACGGTACTCCACGCCCACTCCTGAGACAAAGGCTCACCACAGCCTTGGCATTACCCAGGTGCCAACCTCTCACTGAAACACACCAACCTCCCAACACAAACGCTTGATGCCTGAAATACAGCGGATTAGACACTGTCACAACTACCCCCCGGGGCGACTATCCCAGTGAATGAGATGGAATCCCACTGAAGCCTTCAGAGGCACAAGTTGAACCCAAGGGAAAAAACAGCCCTGACTCCCAAGATCTACTAACAAGTTCACAGTCTACAGTGGGTCCCCAAGGCACTTGGGCACCCCATCTGGACACTGCTCTCGAGAAAGAACAAAATGCCCAGTCAAATTAGTGCACCTCATAGCAGTAGGGGGAGTAAAAATAAGAAACACTCATAGAAAAATGCAAAAAACCCCTAGGTGCTCACGCACATCCTTAGGGCTAGATGTTCGAGGAGTCTGCATTTCGTCCCAGGAGAGCATCTCTGTCCACCAGCATTTGCCCTGGAGAGCAGCCTCAGGGCACCACTGTCTGTTTCTGACCAGCCCATCCATCAGCACCCTGTGACTGGGGAGCTGGCTCCTGAACCCAGTACAGTCCCACCCTTTCCAGTCAGGAAATGCTTTCTCCTTTGCACACCATCTAGGCTGCTCAGGGACAGAGCTGGGGCCAAGTCATCGTGGGTGGAGTCTGAGGTTTCCCAGGAAGGCAAACGGGGTGCAGTTGAAGCCCACAGGGTGTGGTATGGGACCTCCGGTATGTAGGGGAGTAAGTACCGGTTCTGACGGTAGGTAGGGCAGGGAAAGGATGGGTGGGCTTGAGCTGAGTGTCAAGGGTGGCTCAGAAAATAGCAGAATCTGGCCCAACGGGAGGCAGCCACAACCATACTTCCCAGTGGAAGCCCCAAGGGGAATCTAGGGAGATCTACAAGGCACACACCCAATTCATACAATCTCCAATTCTGTGTACTCCTCTTGTGCCAAGAGTCACAATGGTGTCTCACCCGAGCAACCTGGCCAGGTGCGGGGAACATGGTCTGTATCAAATTCTGTGCACCAGAGTGAACCGCACATAGGTGGACCCCAAAACTATAGCCTTCTTAGAGCCCAGAGGGTCCAGAGCAGCCAGGCAGGCTCCTGGCTTGGAACCCTGGGGCCCCAATCTGACATCTCTCAAAGTCCAAGGCCACAGCCAACCAGAATGCATTTTATACTTAAAAAAAAAATAGCAATGATTTGGAAATATTCATATAGCACACCACTCACCCATTTAAACTGTACAATCAGTGATTTTTTAAATATACTTAAAAAGTTGTGCAACCGTCATCACTATCTAATTCCAGGAGAGTTTTCATATTTTAGCACCTAATAAAGAGACCCCATATACTGGCAGTCACGTTCTATTCCTCCCCCCCCCACCCCCCCACCCCCGTCTCTGGCAACAAGGGATTTACTTTCTGTTTTGATAGATTAATCTATTTTGAAAATTTCATGTAAAAGGAATCATACAGTATATAGTCTTTTAAGTCTGGCTTCTTATGCTCACCATAATGTTTTGAAGATTCATCTGTGTTGTACCATGTATCAGTACTTTATTCCTTTTATGGTTGAATAATATTCACTTATCTGGGTGTACCACATTGTTTATCCATTCATCAGATGATGGATATTTGAGGTGTTTCAACCTTTTGACTCTCTTGAATAATGCTGCTGTAAATATTCATACACAAGTTTTTGTGTGGACATATATCTGTTTTCAGTTCTCTTGGTGACATGCCTAGGAGAGGAATTGTTGGTCCCCATAGATAACTCTATGTTTAATTTTTGAGGAAATTAAACTGTTTTAGAAAGTGGCTATACAATTTTGCATTCCTACCAGGTATGTATGTGGCTTCCAGTGTCAACCCATGCTTGCCAATGCTTGTTATTATACATCTTTTTGGTTATAACCATTCTGTTCTAGTGGTTATGAAGTGCTGCCTCATTATGGTTTTAATTTGCATTTATCTGATAACTGATTTTATTGAATATCTTTTAATGTGCCTGTTAGGTTTTTTTAATTGTATTTTTTTAATTAAAAAAATTTTTTAACATTTATTTATTGTTGAGAGACAGAGAAGGACAGAGCATGAGCAGGGGAAGGGCAGAGAGAGAGGGAGACACAGAATCTGAAGCAGGCTCCAGGCTCCAAGCTGTCAGCACAGAGCCCGACGCGTGGCTAAAACCCGCAAACTGTGAGATCATGACCTGAGCTAAAGTTGGCTCTTAGCCGACTGAGCTGCCCAGGCACCTGCCTGTTAAGTTTTTATATATCTAGATCCTTGCCAGTTTTTAAATTGGGGTTTGTTTTTTTTTTTGTCTTTTTATCATTGAGTCATGAAGTTTATATATTCTAGATACAAATCCCTTGTTATATACATGATTTGTGTGTATTTTCCATTCTGTGGGTTGTGTTTTCACCTTCTCAAGGTGTTCATTTGAGCAAAACATTTTGAGCATTCATAAAGTCCACTTATCTATTTGTCTTCAGGTTCTTATGCTTTTGGTATTATATCTCAGAAAACATTGTCTGATCCAAGACCACAAAGAGTTACTCCTCATTGCTTTTTTTCTAAGAGTTTTATGGTTTTAGTTCTTAAATTTAGGCCTGTGATCTATATTGAGTTAATTTTTGTATGTGGTATGAGGTAGGGACATTTTTCTAATATTTTTCTTTAATTCTTGGGATATGGTAAAAAATTCTTTTAACATAGTATAATAGCTAATTTAAATTCTTTATCTAATAAGTTTATAATCTGGGCTTCCCAAGAGCAGTATCTATTAAATGCTTTTCCTTCTGGTATATTGGCCATATTTCCCTGTTTCTTTGAGTATGTTATACTTTTTTTGTTGTTGGAAAGTGGACATTTAAAATAGTATAATGTGGTAATTTTGGATATTAGATTCCCCTTACCTTTGGAGGTTCTTGTTGTTGCTATTTTTGGCATTTTTTTGTTTGTGACTTTCCTGGAATAATTATGTAAAGTCTGTGTTCTTTGTTATGTCTGATCACTGATGACACCTCTCGGTTAGCCTACTGGTCAGCTTGTGACTGGACAGAGATTTCCTTAAATGCCTTATATGGATACGTCTCCCAGCCTTTGCTTCGGGTCTCTCTGTGTGTTGGGCCTGTCTTGAATGTTCCTACAGGCAGCTTATAACTCTGCCTTAGCTTCAACTTTCTGTTGGTCCAGAGCCTCAAGGTCTGCCAGTGGTAAGAGATAAGTATGTTCTTAGTTCTTCCTGGATATGCACACAATCCTGAACATGCGTGTGACATTGTACTTTCCAATAATATGTCAGAGTTTTTCAACACCCTCTTTGGACACTTCATTCCCCAGTTTTTCCTCTTAAACTCTTTTGGTCATCCTCTTACTAGCCCCAACTGATAATACTGCCTCAGGAAACTACTACATTAAACAATTACCACATTAAGTGACATTAAACATTGTTGATTATTTTCAACAAATGCCTCGGGGATAGGTCAATTTGCACAGAGTGCCCTCGCATCAGGTTAAATAAAGACAAATCTTGAGAATGGTACTTTTCGGTTTGCTATTAAACAGGTCAAATAATAACATTCTCTGGGCTTTGGGGGAAATTCCAAACCCATTTTGCCCTCTCCCGTGGTTGCTAAGCTTAAGGGTTTCACAGTTACCATCATTGTGAAGCTGTTGGTTTTCACATGTTCTGCAAGACCTGGAAGAGGAGATGGGTTGAGAGCAAGTTACAATGCCACAAAATTTGCTTTTTTTAAACTCAAGTTTCAGCTGTTTTTCTTGAATAAACAGACACTCAATGGACTATGGCAAGTCTTAATATCAGAGTTCTGAAAAAAGTTGGTTTTCATAATTTTTGCTACTGTTCTTTCTCATTGCTTTTACAGAGAGGCAGATTTTCAGAAGTTCTAACTGCCATTCTTGAAGTGCTCTAATGTATTGAATGTTGATCTATTTTCTAATTTGGTGTTTTGTTATACTCTTAATTTTGAAAACAATTTAAAATACAGAGTAATACAAAGATTCCATAAAGAAGCATAAAGGACAACAATATACCTCACTCTCATAGTCTTTTTTTTTTTTTTTTATCATTGTTGTACCTTTTTGGAATTTATCAATAATACAAAATTGCCATGGTTTTATTATTTGGCTCTTTCTGTCCTGTGAAGTTTTCTATCTTAAGAAGCGCTCAAAGAAATTGACAACCTGGATTCATGGCTAGGAGTGCAGGCTTTGTTTTATGAAAAACACGGGCTTAATCTTTTTTTCTTATAAGTGTATGCCTTTAGAAATATTGTTAATGTCTCTGACTTCCAATCATTTCATTTATAAAATAGAAATCATAATACATACCTCATAGGGTTATGTTGAAGATTGAATGACACAATGTATATAAAGCTTTTTCCTCAATAAATGGCACCTATTACTGTTTAAAATTGAAACTGGTGGTTTAGATATAATTTCATTTGGGAAAATTAGCAGGTGGGATGTTTTATTCATTGTCAGAAATGTAACGTCCTCCCACCTCTTTCATTTGGTTACTTTGAAATTTTCCATAGTAATTTTTCTGCTGTGATTTCTTTTGGTATCATTTATTTATATATTTCAGTTCTAAAGCACAGCAGAGTCCTTCCTCAAATAGTATCCCCACCAATTGCACTCCTCTACTTCCTCCCTAGGGCCAGGAAACCTAGGAGAGGCTACTTTCTATCCTGACTGAGCAGTAGATTGAACAGTCATAGGCTTAACACTTAAGGTACCATAATGATTTTAAATACATAACTTTCATGCTAATAATAAACACTGATGTTTCACAGAATGTTCTATATCTTTACTAGGTAAGTATATATAACCAGTCCTAGAGAGCAATAGCATCCATGTGTCAAAATATCACTTGCTTTTGTATTTTCTGATATTAGATATCATGGTTATCCAGTAGTAGGTACTAAATATAACTAAGAGATAAAATGAAAAGGATATCACTTTTATAATTTTCAGTACTACTTGCACAAATAATAATGACAAAAGTTAAATTCTGTAGCACTCACACAAAGAACAAATTTAAGTAAATGTACATGCAAACTTTTTAAAAATAGTTTTCTCAAATAAAACAAAAATATTCCACATGATCTTGCTTTTGGGACTCACAATAAATAATTGTACACTATTTTGTTAAGCTATACTTGAAATCTTAGGTACTTGATGAGCTGAAATTTATGATAAAATTATAATTTTTGTTACCAAGCTTGACTTTGAGTTTCCCGCTTATGACGTTTATTGGAAGTAGATTACATCAAGAGTATCAGTTGGTTTAGAAAGTGTGCGAATTTTGTCAGTCCAAATGTGATCGTTCTTCTCAAGCATCAGGGCACCTCCTTAGTCTAGTCCCGTTCTACTTTCTCACTGGGTTTTGGTGATGATCGTCTATGCTACCCATGTGTGTGATTTACTCACTGAGTTCAGTGACCATTTCCAGAGATAATCAATTTCTCTGTGCTCTTTGATTTTTTCTCTCCTTCATTTAGCTAGAGATTTAGAAAATAGTTATTTTCTCACATGTTATAGGTGATTTGAAGAGTTTTGTGAAATGCAACATGTTATTTTTTTTTCCAAGGCTGATGGAAGTTAGAGAGTGAGCCCAGAATATGTGTAGAGAAAAGGTAAGTGAAATTGAGTCCCAAATTCAAACTTCATAGACCACAGTGTTACCATAGTCATCTATGACATTGGGCTGGCAGTTTCTTTATTGGTAAGAGTGAATCTAGAATTACTTGATAAGTGCCATCCGTAGTGCTTTTTTTTTAGGATGCAAAGAGATTTTTTTTCCCCAAGCAAAAATTAGAGGAAGGGTAATATTTATAGAGGGCTGCAATGTTCAGATATAGTGATGAGAAATTCTTCACACATTACTTAAACTCTACCTGAGTCCTGATGAATAGTAATTACATTTTATTTCCTTTTTTTTTTTTTTTTCCCAGATGAGGACATTTTTTGCTTAAAGAATGTTAATATTTTGTGATAGGTCATACCACAAGTAGAGATGGTACCATGATATTAACCTAGGTCTACCAAATACCTAATTCTACTCCATTTTTGAAATACTTTTCTTAGAGCCACATAAAGAATCGTGCTCATATTAAGGAAGTAACCTACCACTTTTATGAAATAAAAAATATTAGAGAACAGTTATGCAATTTTTAGAATAGCTAAGTGGTTCAAGAATGACAGCAGTAGTATCTTTCCCAGATGTTGATAGGCAGGGAAATAAAAATCAGGCCAAGTTACTTTTCCTCATCCTTTTTCCCTTACCCACCCTCCCCACACCAATTTATTAACTTAATTTAATATTTCAGTTGATTATAAAACAAAACAAAAACCCTAAATATATGTCCTATTTCTACAATACAGAATGGCTATATATCCACCCATAAAGAACCTGTTGACCATCTGACTTAATAAGAGTCATTTTTTCATGGGGACACTAATAATTCTCATTATTTTATATTTTATTTCCTGTATAGATCCAGAGTTCTTTCTGGAGTCTATTCAATGAGTCAAGGACATTTAGTACCTTCTATGTTTAATAATTTCTGTGACCCATCCAGATCCACCCTCCCCACTTCTATCTCTTGTTCCGTGTTCTGGGAGACTGACCTTTATGAAGTGCATCAACAGGATCGCCTGCTTTCTGGCTGCCTGTTCGGTTACCTGTTGTAGTCACCATCAGGGGATTGGAGGGCTGAAGGAGAATAAGATCGGGATATTTTTTCTTCTGATTTGTTTCCTGCCATATTGCCATAAGGTTGTTGGAATCTGTCCACAACAGACCACTGCTCCCGTAGCTAGAGTTCCTCTATTCAGGTTTCAGCAACTTCTCCCTATCCATTTTTCTTCAGACCTAGGAGTAATAACACCTGTGGCTTGCTGGTTTCCCTTATGCCTGCCTACAGTTTTGTAAATAGACCCTTTATTATAACCTTTGAGTGTGAAATCTGTTTCCTCCTTGGAGCCTGAATTAAACCCAGCTCAACACTGAGCAATGTACTCTAGACAGAACAGAAGAGTGATTCCTAATTTAGGGGAGAGACACTACTAACAAGCAGAAAAAAAAATGACATCAGAACATATGCAATGAAATATACAAATACAAATTAATATTGCCAAGTGGCCCATAATGAATGCGGCATGGAAAAGAGACACTGGAGTTAATGAGGTTTATCCAATCTTTAAAATATAAGTTTGGTAGTGTAAAGCAAAGTATTTTTTAGAGTTGCCATCAGTGTAAATTCGAAGCATTTTTGTTCTCAAGTTCATGTCTCAAGACATGACTTGATGAGAATGACAGAATTGGATCATCTTGGATATAAACACAAAGCAATTGATTTCAGAATATAAATGCGAGCTCCTCTCTCTTGAAGATATTGAATGGTATCGTTCTCATGGTATGTCTTCATGGAATTTGACTTTTGCATGGTACAGTCTTTTGGAAGTTGATCACTGGAAGATAGAGGCTTAGAGGAAATTGACCTTTGGGTGGTACAGTTCCTAGAGAATTTGATCTGGAGTGATATAGTCCTTATCTAATTTGACCTCTATAGTCATTGGATAAGTGTTTAATGGGATATGTGCTACAATATTCAGTGAAGTTATAACTCATATCTCATAAAGGACTTGTGCCAGAGTTTATAAAAACTTTTATAGTAATAAGACAAACAGTCCAATTTTAAAAGTGGACAGAGCTTTTTTTTTTTTTTTTTTACAAATAGTTTTTTGTCAAATTAGTTTCCACACAACACTCAGTGCTCATCCCCACAAATGCCCTCCTCCATGCCCATCCCTCCTCCCCCCCACATCCATCAGTCCTCAGTTTTTGTCAGCATTCAAGAGTCTCTCATGGTTTGCCTCTCTCCCTTTCCCCCACCATTTCCCCCCTTCTTCTCCCCCTTGGTCCTCCGTCAAGTTCCTCCTAATCCTCCTATACGTGCAAACATATGATATTTGTCCTTCTCTGCCTGACTCATTTCGCTCAGCATAACACCCTCAAGGTCCATCATTGGACCTTGATTTCATTGTTTCTCATTGCCATGTAGTATTCCATGGTATAGATAAACCACATCTTCTTGATCCATTCATCTGTTGATGGACACTTAGGCTCTTTCCATGTTTTAGCTATTGTGGAGAGTGCTGCTATGAACATTGGGGTACATGTGCTCCTATGCCTCAGCATTTCAAGTGGACAGAGCTTTTAAATAGATAATTCATGGAGTGACATATGAAAAAATGCTCAACATCATATAGTTAGTAGGGAAATACAAGTTAAAATCATATTGAGATACTACTGTAGACCCACTATTGTGACAAAAATTAAAAAGGTCAATAAGGGGCACCTGGGTGGCTCAGTCGGTTAAGCATCCGACTTCAGCTCAGGTCATGACCTCATGGTTCATGGGTTTGAGCCCTGCGTTGGGCTCTGTGCTGACAGCCAGCTCAGAGCCTGGAGCCTGTTTCAGATTCTGTATCTCCCTCTTTCTCTGACCCTCCCCTGCTCACGCTGTCTGTCTGTCTCTCTCTCAGAAATAAATAAAACATTAAAAAATAAAAAATAAAATAAATAAAAAGGTCAACAAATAACCAGTGATAATGGGTTCATGGTATAACTGGGAATCCTTACACATTGTTGATGGGAATACAAAATAATAGAGCCACAATGGAAAATAGGCATTTTTAAAAAATAAACAGACATCATATGATTTAGCAATCCCACTTCTAATTATTTAACAACAATAAAAAATACAAACAAGTCCACACAAAGGCCTATCTGTACTCAAATGCACATAGAAGCTTTATTCATTGTAACCTCAAAATGAAAATAAGCCTAGTTTGCTTCAAATGGTGAATTTATAAATAAATAATGTTATAGTCATACAATGGAATGCTATTTAGGAGTAAAAAGGAATGGGCTACAAATAGCTGGGTCCTTGTGGATGAATCTCAAAAGTATTATGCTATGTGAGTAAATGCTGTAAGACCCTATGTATAAAATACACTAGAAAGGGCAGACCTATAGGGACAGAAAACAAATCAGTGGTTGGCTGGAGCTGGGGGTCATGGAAGTGATCATCTCTGAAGAGAAATAAAGGAACTTTTCTAGATGATGGAAATATTCTGATTCTTAATTGTGGTGGTGTTTACATGACTGTGTGCATTTGTCAAAATTCATCAAGCTACATTTAAAAAGAGTGAGTTTTATTGTATATCATTATATCTCAAATAAAGTTGACTTTGAGAAACAAGAAAAAAAGCATTTAGCAAAATCTACTTCTTGATAACAGATGGATATTCAGTTACCCTCTGAAATTGTTAATATATTTTGCTATTGGGCGTATTTCAGTGTAATTCACCTTACTTGGAATTTCTAGCTCTAAAAGATATATAATTACTTATAATTCTTAATTGGATGTTATTGGAAGTGGAGTAAGCTCATGGAATTTATTATTATTATTATTATTATTATTATTAGCTAAAGAATCTCAATTATTCGCTCTTGTGCAACAGAAATACTTTTGCATATTATGAATGATAGATAAGGATGATAAGGATGAAGTAGCTGAAAAATTCTGAGAGAGGAGGAAAGACTAGAGTCAAGGGTGCTTTAAAATGGTAATTTCCAATTAAGGAAAACCCAGCAATTCAAAGAGTTGTATCCAACAGAAACCAGTTTTGTGTAAATCTAAACCAGTCAGACTACGATGTTACTTTTAGAGTTGCCTGGAAGAGTTCAGGAAGTTAACTCCAAAAGGCGCTCCTATGTTGTATCTCAGTAAAGTGGGGGATAAAAAGAAAGCTATTAAAATGATACATATTCAAGTTCATCTGTTTTTGAAGTACATTATATCCACTTCAATCGATGGAAGAAATAAGATTTCACAAAATAAGTTCTATGGATTTCTTAGTATTCAATTAGTTTCCAAAGCTTAGGCTGAACGACCTTTTTCCTATAAGTGAGATGTTCCTGTTGTCAATCTCTGTGTTCAAAAAGATGTCCTGGTGGTGCTATTGCTATTTTTTATCTTTATGTTTTTGTCTCAGATGCCTCCAATCTCTTCTGAAACAACAAATATGATTTCATGTCTGTGTATGATTGAGAGAATGACAAATACATGTTTTGTTGTAATCATTCCCTCACTTAAACCAGTTCAAGGTGCATTTTACAGTCCGTGATAGTTATAGGTAGTCCTGAGAAGGGTATGTAATTATAACCCACTGTGTCTACTTCTGCACTTGGACTAAAACATCTCTGTAAAAAAAAAAAAAATTTATTCAACTTTTGTTTTGGTTATTTCCACTAAATCAGAAACAGCTATTAATCAGTAAGTTTTTGACATTATCTGTCACCATCAATTAAATGACATAAAGAAAAACTGAATTTCATATCTCTGAGAAGTGGGTGTATTAAATGCCAGAGATTTTTTGGATGATTCATTTAAATTAAAATGGTTGAAAGCCTGCTGACAGAATCCGAAAGGAACTTGGCAGTGCATTCCTAGTACAGACTTTGAACAGATAGGATCTTTGCAGATTTTATTAAAGGGTGTTTCCCTCCCTTTCTGCTTTCTCCAGTCAATGAAACTGTTGTTATAGGAGATAATGGGGATTGATCCTTAAATATGTTTGAAGGATAAAATTAAAACTAGTTAAGTTAGTGATATCTCTGGCTTTTTGGAACAATTTAAATGTATTAATTCATTACTTATTAGGATTTACACCAATATTTTTACCTTCCCTCAAAAAGTTGATAAATTTAGTAGGGAAAGTAAGACATATATGTACATCTAACAAAGTAGAAAATACATTAAATGAAAGAGGACTATATAACTTTCTTATTCAGATCAGAAGGAGCCATAGCTTCCCAGGGTAAAAGATCATGAAAGGCTTTCTGGAAAAGGTGGCATTTAGTCCATACTTAGAAAACAATAATGGCAGGATAGGGAAAGGCATTCAAGTTAGAGGGAATAGATTGGCTGAAGGCAGGAAAATTTTGGATGTGTATAGAGAACTGGGAGTAATGCAATTTGGCCTGAAACAGAGTAAAGTGGAAACAAAGTGGGACTCTAGATGCATGACGAGCTAAGGAATTTGGATTTTTTTTCCACAGGCAGTTGAGAAATCAGTTAGCACGAATGCAGCCATTGGAGAATTCAGTTTTTCAAAGAATTCCAGTTGCCTTGTAAGAGGTGTTTAGAAGCCATTTAACAGAAATTTATTATTAATTTTTCTAATTTCACTTCCCTCTTCCCTCTGATAAGTTATAATGTGTCAAAAGTAAACTTTCTAATATTTCCAAGTTACATCTGATGGCAACTCAAATCAACGTAATTATTTGCTAAACCTCCGTTATGTGCAAAGCACTTTTTGTCAATTGTGAGATACTGCTCCTCAAAACTTTCTTCCTTTCTTCATTTCCTCCCTCCCTCCCTCCCTCCCTCCCTCCCTCCCTCCCTCCTTCCCTCC
>NW_024081351.1:23832-75187 GCF_003009895.1 Hyaena hyaena
TCTTTCTTTCTTTCTCTCTCTCTCTCTCTCTCTCTCTCTCTCTCTCTCTCTCTCTTTCTTTCTTTCATTTATTTTACCTTTGAGACAGAGAGATATAGAGCATGAGCAAGGGAGGGGCAGAGAGAGAGGGAGACACAGAATCTGAAGCAGGCCTCAGGCTCTGAGCTGTTAGCACAGAACCTGATGAGAGGCTCAAATCCATGAACCCCGAGATCTTGACCTGAGCCGAAGCCGGATGCTCAACTGACTGCGCCACCCAGGCGCCCCTCCTCAAACCTTTCTGCTAAAAATCCCAATGCAGAGTGTGAAACCTCTTATGCTCAGGATTCTAGGGAAACTTTCCTGTTTTAAAAGTTTTACATGTGATTTTTTTCACTGGACTTTAAATGATGTAATACATTTAAAAAATCTTACTAAGGAATGCTTATCTAGGCCCCTAAAAAAATCTTTGACTAAAATTGACAAGAAAGATGAAAAATATATATGATATGGGTTTGTGTACATGCTATAGAGTATCTGTCCATTCTGGACATTTTTAAACTAAACTTTTTTGGGCACATAGGGTAAGAAATGTCCATGTCTTTAAGAACTCTGCAAATATATTGAAGAGATGAAACAAGGATTTTGGAGAAACCAGTACTGTTTTATGTTTTCAATACAATGTGATTAATTAACTTTTATTAAAATTTCAAAATTCAGACCTTGAAGATATATCCTTTGGCAGTGATTAAGTGAAAACTAGCCAGATAGAAAATAAAAGTAAGCATATAGGATTCTTGAGGAGAGAAAGTATTACTTTAGCATTTATGTTTGACCTCATAGCACTAGGATAGGACTATACTTTCCATTTTAAAAGAAAATTGATTATATTAGTGTTCTTAAGTACAAAATCTTAAAAATTAAAATAGGACCTTAAGAGTCTTTATATTTGTCATCAGATTAAAAATATATTAATCAGATTAGTGATAAAAATTTTACAGTTTAGTTTGTAAATACAAAGACATTTTCACTACATTCTCTTTTCTTGTAGATCTTTGATTTTTGCCCTTCCTGTCATTCATGTGTTCCTTTACATTTTCCTAAGATTCATATAGTATATTTTTAACATTTATGACAAATGGAACTTGTACCCAACTTTCATTCTAGTTAAGACAGTTTATTCTAATGATTCCCAAACATATTCAAGGAGGGGAACTCTTTTTGATCACTCATTATAAATTATGATACAAATCTATAATTTTACATATATATATATGGTCAGAATATTCCAAATATTCTAGAAGAGGATGCAATAAAAATATTTACAATGGTTATCTTTATATATATTTTATAAACATATATATTATACATGTAGCATGTATTATGTATTTATATATGTTTATGTATATGTACATAAGATGCATGTATCTTTATGTATTTTCTGATTTTTTTATGAACAAAATAATTTTATTAACAAACAATAAAGGTATCTAAAGTAATATTTAAAACAATATTCTGCTGGACTTTGATATTAGCATGTTTACTTATGGAGATTTTTATTTTGTTTGCTCTTGTTTTTGAAGTGGCAATTCTAGGTTGAGCCTCTCTTCTTTATGTTTCTTGCTATCTTTCCCCTTCTCATATGCAAAGACTTACAAAGTTTTGGTTTTAAGTGTGAGAACTATCAACTGTGATAGTATAACCAACAAAACACTGTTCAAAAGGGGTTTGCTATTAGTGTCTTCCTTCAGTTTTATTTTTATTTGCAAGAATCTGATTGCTCCAGGACATGTATACAGGTGAAATACAAGCCACAATATTCAGGCTGATGAATGCTACTACATCTCAGTGGAGAAAGTTCTGGTGTTTACTGCAAGTCTTGGTCTCTGCTCAGCCCTTTGCTTTCTGTCCATTACTAAGAATTGATAGACTATCTTAGGTGACCTGACTTATAGATGCGCTACATATTTCTGAATATATTTATTCTTTCTTCTATCTTAAGATTTAATCCTATGCCTCTTGAATCCTAGTAAGATTCCATACTTGTTATTCTACATTTTCTTATGGGATAATGTATCTACTATTTGGATGAATCCCACTTTGGTTGGAGGAAGATCAATCATAAGCAATTGTAAATGTATGTTCTCCATCGTCTCCCTAGGGATTCTGGAATTCCCATTGGGGTTTGGCGTTGTTTTTTGTCACCTTCATCACCCAGGAATCTACAGTACCTTGACTGCCTGTAAGTTACAAAAATAAAAATTATTTTTTTTCATTTCCTACATATACATTTTTAAAATATATTCTCTCCAATTATCCATCTCTCTCCTGTATGACTTTAAAACAATTTTTTAATTTTTTAATTTTATTTTTGAGTATGAGAGAGAGAGCACATGCATGTGCAGAGACACTTAGTTAATAGGGGCAGAGAGGGAGGGAGACACTGAATCCCAAGCGGACTCCAGGCTCTGAGCTGTCAGCACAGAGCCCAATGTGGGGCTGGAACCCACGAACTGCGAGATCATGACCTGAGCCCTAGTCAGATGCTTAACAGTCTGAGCCACCTAGGCTCCTGTCTCCTGTATGACTCTTAATCCAACTCAATTGAAATATTATAAAATTTAACAGCCTATCTTTAAATATCAATTTGAAAGTAAAATAAAATAATAGAGAAATAACAAAGATGAGAAAAGCAGTGTTTTCAGTGTTTACTGTCAGATCTGGGTTTGAGCTCCCTTTCTGCTCCTTCAAATGATATGACATGTCTATACCAGCTACAGTTAAGATGGAGATAGTACATGTAGAACATCTGATACGTTATATGGTAATGTCATTGGAATTTATGGTTGTGAAAGTATTTTAAAATTTATAAGGCATTTAATAAATACAACAGTGGGATTCTTCTTTGGAAAACTTTTCATGTTGCTTCTCCTCAGATTCAGACAGCTGAAGCTTTCACTATGAAGCTTTCACCAGGGTCCATGTCTAATGTCCTTTCCTTCAGTTTAGTTTTGGGACTATAGTTACTGGTTTCTCCTTTTCCTTTCTCCCCATCTCGGCAATCTTGTGGAGCTCCTTGTCTGAATTACTGATTGAGCTCTTAGCATCTGCTTTCATGCATTGATCTATGTATTTTAAATTGTATCTTGTCTCGCCATCGGGCACTAGCACAGTGCTGGGCTTGCCATGACTTGCTCCTCAGTGTATGTTGACATCAGGGCTTAATGGAAACTATGTGGCAAATAGGCTTTGGTTCAGATATACTGGCTTTGGGTGAAGGGATGTAGAATGAGCTTTCGGTTAGACAGATCTGGTTTGAGTTCTGGCTCTGCCACTGACCATCTCTAGGATTTACTTAGTCGCTCTTTCTCTTTTTTAACTGTAGAGCACAAAATTTGGATAATGGTTGGGAGAATTGATAAAGATCTGCCTTAGGACAGAACACTTTTCTTAGATATGTTAATTTGGATTTTTCTCTCTACCCTCTCCCCCACATTGGAAGATCTTTCTTTTTATATTATAGTTTAATTATCTTCCATGGAAGCACAACCCTTGTCACTTGCTTCACTTTTTTCTACCCACTCATATGTCAGAGCCTCATACAACTCAAAAATAGAGATGTTTCTGCTGTTTATTTTTATGCTTGGGTGTTTTGGGGCAAGTGGGTGGGAATACTGACTCCTAAAATGTCACATTTCAAAGGAGTCTTAGGAAATGTATAAAAATTGTAATACAGGATAAACATTTTTGTCTGCCTTTAGTAGCCACTATTGTTTGCCTACCCAGCATTTATTTTCATCGTCCCTTTTTCAGAAGGATACCCCCCAATTTTCTGCCATGTTGTCCAAGTGGTGGCCATTCCTTGACTCCAAGGAGTAGGTCCTGGTTGGTCTAAAATTCATTTTCCTAACTTTTTTCACAGTCACTGTTCAGGAATTAGGCCTAAGCCAGTAGCCTCAGTCAGTATCTCTTGTTGAGGAAGGCACATGGAAGCCAATTTGGTCAATGAAATGAAAGAGGATAGGGTTTTATGGAGATTCAAAGAACAAAGTTTTCTGACCTAGAAGATACCACTCTCTTCCTTTAGATTTCAGGATGTGTGAAAATGAAAATGGAAATCGCCGCAGCCATTTTTCTGACAGGAAGGAAGGTAGGTGGAACATGAAATCAGTTCACTGGAAGGAAATTTAAGGGGATCCCAGAGAAATAGATCTTGCATACTAGATTAAAGCTATCCTGAGGTCTAGCCTACCTCTCAATTTGCACTTATGAGAGTCAAACCTTATCCTGTAAGTTTGTCTGAGTAAAGTTTTGTGTTACATACATCTGAAAGCATCTTAAAATGATATGCTATTTTAAAAGTAATGTTTTCCCTAAGGATGAAATTGTGATCTAGACCAACATTGTCCAATAGAGCTTTCTTCGTTGATAGAAATGTTCTATATAGGGGCGCCTGGGTGGCTTAGTCGGTTAAGCGTCCGACTTTCGCTTAGGTCATGATCTCACGGTTTGTGGGTTTGAGCCCCACGTCGGGCTCTGTGCTAACTGCCAGCTCAGAGACTTGAGCCTGTTTCAGAGTCTGTCACTCCCTCTCTCTCTGACCCTCCCCTGCTCACACTGTCTCTCTCTCTCTCTCTCCTAGAAATAAATAAAACATAAAAAAAAAAAATGTTCTATATAAATGCTGCCTAATGAGGCAGCCACTGTTCACGTGTGGCTATTGAACCATTGAAATGCAGCTGGTACAACCATTGTAGAATTAGAACTGGATTTCTAGTTTTATTTAGTTTTAATTGATTTGTATTTAGATGGCCTCCTGTGGCTAGGAGCTACCATAGGAGATAGCACAGATCTAGACCAATCGATCTTCAGATGGTTGGGACCACTCTGCAAAATCCTTCCTAAGCTTCTGTTTCCAAATGATCACTAATAGCTATTCTGAATTTGATTTTGAATTTTATTATATAATTCTAAAACAAAATAAAATCCAGATTCGATTACACTAAAATGTCAGTGGCATATGTGTATATGTGCATGCATGTGTGTGTGTGTTTATGGAAAATTTTCATTTGCTTATATTTATATTTCGCATAATGGGGGCTATACGAAGAATAAACAATGCCTATTCCTTGCCACACAACTTGAGACAAATGCTTACAAGAACATTTCTGAACAGTAAAGAGCAATATATGATAGTGTATTTATGTCTGTGAGTGCTAAAAGACTGAGAAGAAGAAAGATTGGCACAGTTTCTTTCACTAACTCTAATCAATATGGCTTCCTGAAGAGGATAGTAGTACTGTGTAGTGACAACGTTCTGTTAAGGCAACACTATTTCAAGGCTTTTATCATCTTTTTGATTCCCCAGTCGAGAGGCCTCAGGAAGCATTTCTACATTTTATTGCCTTCTTACCAGGAGAGAAACAGATTAACAGATGTATGCCTTTTCTGAATTAAATACCTTTGCTGTATTAGTAAAGCTTTTGATGAATAGTCTTACTGCATTTTGATTTACTCTCTTCTTCTGAATGGCTCTCTCTTTCCCTTCAATTTTTCTTCTTCCCTCTATCTCTCCCAACCACACTTTTCATAGACAGACCTGCAGAGAGCATTGTATCTTTTTCCATTAAAAGGATTCCTAACTTGGATATGGTCATCATAACATGGAAGGAACACAATTCTTAGTTGAATTTTTCATTCTCCAGGTCTCTGCCAATTACTGTCAAAAGCAGTGGTGACTTTTGGTGAGGCGGATGCTTGTTCATTAGAAAGTGGCCTGAAACAATGAATTCCCTTCACATAAACCATTGAACTATCATGAGATGGTAACGACTTTCTGTCATTCCCAACCTAGGTCTAATCCAAACTCCTGACCCAGAGGTGTAAAGGCTTTGTAGCTCATTAGTGATTCCCCTGGAGCCATCAAGTGCCAAGTCTCTAGTCACATGGAGTCTAAAATGAAGAAGTATTGTGCACCTTTTCACATTAGGAGTATTTTAATGGCAAACATGATAGGATTTACCAAGTTAAAATGCGTGAAATTAGAAACAACTGTAAACATTCTTAACATTTTCTATGTGAAGCTAAGGTGATCATGTTAATATGAATCCAAAAATTTTATTGTAATTGCATTATGTCATTGAACTTGTTTCATGAAATCTTAGTGAGGACAATGGTTCAACTCAGTAGGGCAGAAATGGATTTTCTCATTTACTGGTATATAAAATGTCATTTTGTAAACTAGAAAGTAGATTGAGAGGAACGGGTTGGTTTTCAGTCCTGGACTGAAGATAGTTTTGCTTATGTGATCAGGACAGCTGAGTCTTCTGTACTTTTTCCTGAATTACCTTAAAAAGATCATATTTGAATTTAAATGAGCATAAAGAACACAGTCTCAAAACCCAGTTTTCCTGTTACCAAATTTGTGGTTTTAGAATGCTCTTTCAGCTAACTAAGTCTGATCAAGACTTCAGGTTGAGTTTCAGATTATGGTGCAAAGTCTTGCTGCTTCAGTGAAAATAATTTTATTAGTTATTTTCTTTCTCTTAATGCTTAAGCTTGAAACAAAACTCTATATGACAATAGGTGGGTGATCCAGACTGACTATAATTGGTTTCAGTTTGGGGGTCTATCAAACCAAGGTATCAGTTTCATGCTTCCAAATATATCTATTATTTATGGTCCTGTATACTTCTCAAATAGATATTTCTTTGTGAAACAATTAGCTTTAATTTAAGGGAAAGCAGATCAACTGAATACAGTGATATATCTAATCCAAACAATATATAAATACATAATAGAAGCATTTATCATTTTATATGGAGTTAAGGATCTATTAATGATTCTATATACAGCACCCCAGTTTAAATTTTTATTTGTTGAAAATATTTCATTAGAAAAATAAGCTTGATGACAAAATGTGATTGAATGTGAATAATTTCTTGTGTTCTTAGTTTATTTTTACTTGAAAATTAGTTATTTTAGGCTCTAGTGATTTATATGTTTACAATTATTCAACTTTAATTGAATTCAATGACAGAAAGAATATGCTCAAACAAATTAATATATTATAAATTTATGTGTAATAGTTAAGAAATAGCTCATGTTGACATGCAATTGTTGCAACACTTTAAAATTCTTATTAACTTCTGAAGACAAATCTTTTGGAAAGTGGCAGACATCTTAACAATGATCTTCAGTTATCACATCTCCATCAGAGCTGGCACTTTGTAAGTTGATACTCTCTTTGCTAACCGACCAAAGTCAATATATACTCCAATTATAGCTGGATGAACCTGACAGCTTGTATCTTCTTTCTGAAGGTTGTCTGCCTTGTTGAGTAGCCTGTACAGAAAAGCTGCCAGATCTTCATTAATACCTGGGCTGCTTTTTTATTGTTTAGAGGAAGTGGTGTTTGTCTGGTGGATCATATAAAGTGTTGTGTTCTTTGTTGCCTAGGATAACTCTGAACATTTTTTATTTTGAGTTATATTTATTTTCCTCTAGAATTCTGAAAATGTAGCCAGTAGCCAAACATGTTTACTTTGTTGTGTGTTTTTCTGTTTCCTTGCTGGCTTTGAATCTCTAAAGCAGTGCCTTGTACTTACATTACACGTTTACTTTCAAAAGCGTTTTCGGATGTTTTTACCCTTATGGTAATTCTTGAAGTGAAATTCAAAAGATGATGCTGTTATCATCGTTTAACCAATAAACATTTAAAATGCTATATTCAGAAGTTAATGATTTGCTGTTAATTAACCACTTGGTTATTGGTGTAATCTTTCTTGATAATATATTGCTGTTAAAATGGCCATGCAATTATTCTTTTAATGAAAACCAGCCCCCTATTCAGAGATTAGATGACTAATTTTGCCCATCGTGTAAACTTAAGTGTCTTCTTATCCTCTTTAGGAGCCATATTGGTTAGAGTTAATGAGACCCGTCTTCCTGATCTTTCTCCTAAGTCTTGTAACACTTACAGACAGAGATACACAGTCACATATTGCTTTGTCTTTTTTTTTTTTTTTTTAATGTTTTTGTCTCTCAAGCTGTTTGGCAAGGATTAGGCATTGTTTATTCTTCCTATAGCTCCCATTAAGTGAAATATAAATATGAGCAAATAGAAAACTTTCAACACATACACATACACCATTGACATTTTAGCATAATTAAATCTGAGCTTTGTTTTGTTTTAGAATTATATAATAAAGTTGAAAATAAAATTCAGAATAGTTATTAGTGATTATTTGGAGACAGAAGCTTAGGAGGGATTTTGCAGAGGGGTCCCAACCATTCGAACGTTGATTGGTCTAGATTTGTGCTGTCTCATGACATAGCCTCTAGCCACAGAAGGCTATTTAAATACAAACTAATTAAAAGTAAATAAAATTAGAAACTCAGTTCCTGAGCTATACCAGCCACATTTCAATTGCTCAATAGCCACAAGTAGACAGTGACTGTCTCATTAGGCAGCACTTATACAGAACATCTCTATCAATACAGAAAGCTCTGTTAGATGGTGCTGATCTAGACCACATTTTCATACCTAACTGTAATATTTTTAGTCTTTAATATGATATATTTTTCTATGATACTAAAAATCAGAAGAAATAATTAGGAAGTAATAGTGCACTCTAAAGAAAAAGAAAAAAATCAAATGCATTAGAGTTTATTATAAGGCCTGAGCCACAGAACCTCCCATTAGTCACTGTATTCAATCCATCCATTTCACATTTTATACTTGAAGACACTTGAAGAATTTGGATTTTCAAGAATCAAAAAACTTATGGCTTTTTTTTTTACAAGACAAATAATATTCATATTTTGGTATTGTTTTTTATATCGTAAATTCTAGTTTATAGGAAGAGGCATAAATATCAATTACCTCAGCCTTTTTTTAAAAATTAGCAATTGTACATGTCTGCACAAGCACAAAACCCATAACACTATTTAGAAGATGAGGACATACAAATAATTCTTTAATATCTCAGAAGGGAAATCCACTGATACATCAGAATATTAGAACAGAGAGAGGATATTCATATCAGGTAATTTGTCAGTTTGAAATATTGTCCTGTACACTGTTCTATTAATGATGACCTAACTAAAGAGAAAATTTAGGGGTTTTGGTGGATGGGAAAAGGGCTGCTATATGATGCAACTGTTGACAGGTTTAATTTCATTTTGAGCCATTATTACAAGGGATATGTGGAAATATCTTAGTAATCTGCCATTTTCTCAGCTTATTCATAACAGTCAAAGGAAAGATCGTATCTCTATGTTTATAGTGAAAATCTTTGGAAGGCAGAAAGCAGGTTTTTTATTAAATTTTTGTCCAGTAGTTCGCCTGTCAGGTCTAGAAATGACTAGTTATTGTTACCATATGCCCAAGATCATCTATGACTGATATGATAAAACATTAAAAAATAATTCAACAGCTTTCCCGTCTGCACTCGCGGAGAAGCAGGGCTTTCGGAGAGATATCCCACCTCTAACTGTGGGGCTTTCCTTGGACTGGTGGCCTCGGCCTGGCACTGGACAGTGGAAGTTCCCTCCGGGTTAGGTGGTACCCCAGGGACGCGGTCGGCATCAGGAGGAACCAGTTCCCTGCCCTGAAGTGCCTTGGCTTGTGGGATTGCAAGTTGGGTGGCATCATTAACAACGCACGGAGTGAGGGCGTGAGGCACGGGAGACGCCCGCCTCCTCTGCGCCTGTGGCACAGGCTACTTCAAGGAACAAACCTAAAGTGCACATCGTGGAGAGTTCAAAACATCACTATGAGTAGAGAAATAAAACCAAAGTCACAAGAGAGACCAAGGGACACCCTTCAAAGAAGACTTCCTGAACGGCCAGGCCCTGGACAGTGTATGAGCCTCCTTTAATATTAATATAGTAGCACTCACAGGGGCAGAACACATCACAAGCTTTTAAAACTAACGAGAAAGAAAGCTAGCCAAAATGACAAAACGGAAGAACTCTCCTCTAAAGAAATTTGAGGGAGAAATAACAGCTAGAGAACTGCTCAAAACCGATCTAAGCAACATAACTGAACAAGAATTGAGAATAATACTCATAAAATTACTCATTGGGCTTCAAAAGGGCTTGGATGACATCCGAGCCATTATTGTTGCAAATACTGATGAACTAAAAAATGCAACACAAAATAAAATGGAGGCGTTGGCTACTGCACGGATTGAAAAGGCAGAAAAAATACATGAATTAGAAGATACAATTATAGAGAAAGAGGAAGCCGAGAAAAAGAGAGAGAAATTGGTCCAGGAACATGAAAGGAGAGTTCGAAAGCTGAGTGATACAATCAAACGGAAGAATATCCATATCATAGGAATTCCAGAAGGAGAGAGAGAGAAAGGAGCAGAAGGTGTACTTGAACAAATAATACCTGAGAACTTCCCCAACCTGGGAAAGGAAACAGATATTGAAATCCAAGAGGCACAGAGAACTCCCCACAGACGTAAACTGAATCGATCTGCACGACATACAGTGAAACTGGCAAAATACAAGAACAAAGAGAGAATTCTGAAAGCAGTTAGGGATAAAAGGGCCCCAACATACAAAGGGAGACATATCAGGGTAGTAGCAGACCTATCTACTGACACTTGGAAGGCCAGAAAGGAATGGCAGGAAATCTTCAGTGTGATGAACAGGAAAAATATACAGCCAAGAAGCCTTTATCCAGCAAGCCTATCATTCCGAATTGAAGGAGAGATCAAGGTTTATCCCAACAAAAAATGGAGGAATTCATCATCACTAAACCAGCCCTACAAGAGATCCTATGAGGGAAATGTTGCAAGGAACACAAAGTCCCAGAGACACCACTACAAGCATGAATCTAACAGAGAACACAATAACTCTAAACCTGTATTTTTCAATAATAACACTGAATGTAAATGGACTAAATGCTCCAATCAAAAGACAGAGTAGCAGAATGGATTAAAAAGATTAGATCCATCTATTTGCTGTTTACAAGAGACCCATTTTAGACCTGAGGACACATTCAGATTGAAAGTGAGGAGATGGGAAAACATCTATCATGCTACTGGACATCAAAAAGAAAGCTGGAGTAGCCATATTTATATCAGACAAACTGGACTTTATTTTTTATTTTAAAGGCAAAGAAGGGCATTATATAATAATTTCAGGGTCTATCCATCAGGAAGAGCTAACAAGTATAAATGTCTATGCACTGAATTCAGAAACACCCAAATACATAAGACAATCACAAACATCGATAAGAATGTGCTAATAGCCAAATATGGAAAGAGCTTAAGTGTCCAACTGATGAATGGATCAAGAAAATGCAGTTTATATATACAATGGAATACTACATGGCAATGAAAAAGAATGAAATCTGCCATTTGTAGCAACATGGATGGAACTCAAGGGTATTATCCTAAGTGAAATATGTCAGGCAGAGAAAGATACCATGTTTTCACTCATGTGGAACTGGAGAAACTTAACAGGACCATAGGGGAGGGGAAGGGGGAAAAACAGTTGGGGGAGAGGGAGGGAGGCAAACTATGAGAGACTCTTGAATACTGAGAACAAACTGAGGACTGATGGTGGGGGAGGGGAAGGGGGCTGTTGGCATGGGGAAGGGCACTTTTTGGGATGAGCACTGGGTGTTATAAGGAAACCAACTTGACAATAAACTATATTAAAAATATATATCAGAATTATGCTGAAAAAAAAATAATTCAACAAGCCGTGGGTCCATGTTGTTCTTGCCTGTCAATTTTAAAATTAAACAAATTTCCTTGTTTTATTTCCTCATTTTATTTTTTATTTATTTTTTTTCCAATGCAAGTCAGATCTATTTAAAGTAGAATGCTGGGAGGGAAGGGTGGTGTTAGGGGAGCAGGTAAAATTTTGCAAAAATTTATTTTTTTTGTTTTATTATTTTCTGAGAAAGAGAGAAAGGCAATGTGAGCAGGGGAGGGTCAGAAAGAGAGGGATACACAGAATCTGAAGCAGACTCCAGGCTCTGAGCTAGCTGTCAGCACAGAGCTGGATGCGGGGATTGAACCCATGAACCGTGAGATCATGACCTGAGCTGGTCAGACGCTTAACCGACTGAGCCACCCAAATTTTGCAAAATTTTAAAGGATGGTATTGCTGTATAAATATTAGCAACCATATTTATAGGAGTATGGACAAAGGAATTCTTTTCCTTTCTCCTAGAGAATTCTGTCTTATGCTACTCATCTCCTAAGGAGAGAACACAAGAATTTTTTACAATAAATACATGTTTTCCTGAAAAAATTAATTTTCCATAAAAAAACAAGCCAAAGTGAGCTGTAGGAAACTGAATATATTATTTCCCTTGTTCTAGGTGCCTGATACTTTAAGCCATGTCAGAGAATGAGTATTTTCTTATATGAATAAAAGATAATCATATTCCAAACTAATTTGAAAATGGAATCCCTTTATCCTAGGTGCCAATGCAAATGTTTCAACTTCCCACGGGTGAGGACATGTGAATGAGGAATAAGAACAGAGGAACCCTGTAGGGAAACCATAAAGAATCCAAAGGGCAGGAGCATGGATTAAAAGTGCAGAAGTAGGTGATATGGCTTTCTCTCTCTTCCTCAGCACTCTCCCTTCTGCAAAGGTAAATATCATCTTGCCTCAGCTCTATTTTTCAAATTATAATCAAGAGAAACAAGTCAGACCATTGAGACTCATTTGTTTGCTTTCTGAGCTAAGGCAAATGGATCTAATTTCATTCTGAGACAAGGCAGGTGGGCTTAATAGATAGATTGGGGGTGGGTGAAGAGGAGGAATGGTAACTGAGGGAAGACATCGGTTGTAATTTATCTTGACTTAGGAAGACTTTTCCTTTCTGTATGACATGCTGTCTACAAATGGAGAGACACTCCTGTTAAGTAATTGCTCAGATTATTAAAGTGTTGTGCTTAAAAAGGACTTCTAGGCTGCATTAGCTTGGGTTGACATCACTGGTACTCATCTTCAAGGGGTCATTCCAAGAACCAATCCATTTAACATCTTCATCAATGGCCAAGATAATGGAGGAGAAGTAGCAGGCCCGTTAATTAACTTTAGAAAAGACATTAGACTGCAAGGGGTGGCTTGCACATTGTAGTGCAGGGTATGAATTTTAAATGACCTTTGCCATGATAAAGCACTAGTCCTTTGCATTCAGAATCTCAAAAGCTATTTGTACAGGCATGGCTAAGAAAACAAATCAGTAAACTCGTGCTACTGTGAATCTGCATATCCTGTTTGCTACTGCACAGAATATCACGACTGGAATAGTTTTGTTTTAAATAGAACCATCCATTTCTTACAGATGCACCCCCAAATGGCTTTTTTCTTTTCTTACATGTGTCTCTTTCCTGGGATTTGAAGACAAAACTATGTTGGTGTAAGGGAGGGTCAGCCACATAATTTTCAGGGCCAAATGCGATGAGAAAATGTGGGGCCCTTTATTCATTAAAGAGGAACAAAAATGCCATTAAAGGTACTAAGATGTAAAGCTTTTTTCATTCTTCGATGGCCTCTCTCTTGACTTGTCACAGTGGTTTTTTACTTGCTATTTAATGTCATTCTAAGAAAAGAAAAATTAAAAATTTGAATTATTGGCATAAATTGCATCATACGTCTTTATGTTGCATAATGTCAGTTTTAAATGAGATTTGAGAACATTTACCTCATACATGAAATAACAAAAATTGCACAATTTGTATTTTGTAGCTCATACATGCATATGTAATTACCAGAAGAGTGGAAACCCTGTGTGAAGCAAATTTCTACTATTTGTATTTCACTCCTTGATATACACACATTCTGCCAGCAATTTCAATCTTTGGCTTACAGATGAGTCAGGAAGGACTGAAAGGAAATGGAATTGTGGGTTGCCCTACCTTTTCCTTTCCTTCTACGTCATAATTTTCAAAGTTAGAAGTTGGCTAACAGAGGGAAGTAGCATCAGCAAGAAAAGATAAATAGGGTACCTTGGCCATTTGTGTTTTTTAGAACACTATCGCCTTATCTCTGCACATCAATCAAGTTCTGATTTGAATGGAAAACATCACCTCTCTTTGGAGGCTGTCAGTGCCTCTGCTTACTCACTCACAGACGTTATAACACTCTTAATAGTCACTTGGAGTCTTGATGAACTCGTGCACTGTGGATCCCCCAGAGTTCTGTGCTCATGGGGTGTCTGAATTCCATGAAGGGGGTGGCAAGGAATGGCAGATACCCATATGGCACTTGTCTCCTTCTCTTCAGGCAAATGCTTGATTGTCCCAGTGGACTTCACTTACCATACACAACTTGAAAGATAAAATTCTGAAGAATTTTAAGATGGTGACAGAAAAGCATTAAACGAAGCTCAGGGGCCAGTGCTACTGCCCAGGCTGTCACCCATGAAGCTGGGCGTGGGGAGGTTCATCACACACTTTCTGTGGCTGTCATACCCATACTTGTGGTCCTCTCTCCTTGATCTTGTGCACAAAAGATAGTTGATCACATGTTCCTGCAAGATTCTGGATCCGTTTTACCTCTATAGCCAAGAAGCAAGAACTTCCTTGACTAGGTTGGGAAAGGAATTCCCAAGATAAAAGACCCCTTCTTTTTTTAATATTTATTTTTGAGAGAGAGAGAGAGAATGAACAGGGGAGGGGCAGAGAGAAAGGGAGACATAGAATCTGAGGTAGACTCCAGGCTCTGAGCTGTCAGCATAGAGCCTGATGTGGGGCTTGAACTCAGAGACCATGAGATCATGACCTGAGTGGGACACTTAACTGACTGAGCCACCCAGGCACCCCTAAGGATCCCTTCTAAAACTCCAGTATTTAAATATACAGCTACATGGAAGAATTCTCAGGTTCACACATAAAATACACACTGAATTTCATGGCTCTTGTTTTTTCATTTTATGTTTTTAAGATACAGGATATCCTTTACATGTATTTTTAGGTTTTGCCTCTTGCATGCAAGACTTACAAAATATTTTCAGCAAATCTGAGGCTTGAGGAGTTGCCAAGGTTTATCATCCTGTTTTCAACTGTTTGCATTTAGGTACCGGAGACAGGATTCAGGCCCAACTCCTCTACCCTTGTTTTTGGGGCTTTAGTTGTCAGAGAAAAATGATGAGTTCTTTAATCCATGAACTTATTGCAACCTTTGGCAAATTCTTGAATCCGTCTGACCCTTAGTTTTCTCATTTGTGAAAAGGGAATAATGCCTATCTTGTGGGTATCATTTAATGATTTAATAAGATAATACAAGTGCCTAGCAGATAGTAGTTCTGGTACACCTGCTCTACTAAATCTTTTCTGAAAGTAAGTTAATGTAGGAAATAAGCCCCTATATGCACCACAGTTGGCACTCAATTTTTATGTGAGTTTAGAAAGTTTATTAAAATAAAATGTTTTTAAAAGTTTATTTATTTATTTATTTAGAGATAGGCAGAGCACACGTGAATGGGGGAGGGGCAGAGAGAGAGAGGGAGCGAGAATCCCAAGCAGGCTCCACACCATCAGCACAGAGCCCAGTGTGGGGCTTGAACTCACAAACTCTGAGATCATGACCTGAGCCGAGGTCAGCAGTTGGATGCTTAACTGATTGCACCACCCAGGTGCTCCAAAAGTTCAATTAGTTTTCCCATAATTATTATTTAATCCTATTTCCTTAACTTACTGTGTTCTTACCCAGCCTAAATGTTTCCACTATGGGTGTGCTAGTGGCTTTTGTGCAGAAACGTAGATGCCCGACTGCGCTTCATAGTAATATGCTAAGATTAAAAAAACCAGCTTTACCTTTATCTGCCATCAAATTTTATGTGTCAGCTGTGCAAATTTTAAAAAATCAGGCAGAAGAATATAATTGGTGTGGCTCATATTTATAACCACTGCTTATTTTGCATCTTAATTAAGCTTTTACCCTTAAAAGCTTGCTTTGGAGCTCAGTGCTTTTTATTATAAAATTTGTATTTCTTAGAGAAAATTTAAAATACAGAAAGAGAACAAAGAAAGGATTGTGCATATTGAAGGTAAGTGACAGGTTATTTTTTCCCCCTCTTTTGGTCTTTTCTTAATGTATAATTGTAAAAATACTGTTGGGATATTACTATGTTTAAAACTATATCCTGTTTTTTTTTGTTTTTTTTGTTTTTTTTTTTTACAAATAGTTTATTGTCAAATTAGTTTCCACATAACACTCAGTGCTCATCCCCACAAGTGTCCTCCTCCATGCCCATCCCCCCCCCCCCCCCCCCTCCCTCAGTCCTCAGTTTTTGTCAGCATTCAAGAGTCTCTCATGGTTTGCCTCTCTCCCTTTCCCCCACCATTTCCCCCCTTCTTCTCCCCCTTGTTCCTCCGTCAAGTTCCTCCTAGTCCTCCTATACGTGCACACATATGATATTTGTCCTTCTCTGCCTGACTTATTTCGCTCAGCATAACACCCTCAAGGTCCATCCATGTTGCTACACATGGCCAGATTTCATTGTTTCTCATTGCCATGTAGTATTCCATGGTATAGATAAACCACATCTTCTTGATCCATTCATCTGTTGATTATATCCTGTTTTTTAACATAATATTATATTGTAAACTTTTTTTATATTACAGTCTGCATGAGCACTTGAACATTTTCATGACTGCAGAGTATATATGGATTTATTTCATGCTTTCTCTATATTCTGGCACAATTTCATTCATAGTAAATACTGTGCTGAATATCTTTTTGAATAAGGCTTTTTCCGTTTTTCAAAGTTATGCCCTTAGGGTGGAGCTGCAGAAGAACATTACTGGGTTAAATCCTGGCACACATTTTAAGTGTCCTCATACTTGTTGACAAATTGCTTCCAAAGGGGTCGTACCAAGTTTCATTCCATCCAGGGTTTTATCACAATGCCCCTTTCTGTCGTTGTAGTAATCTTTGCTATTTTGATAAATGGAAAATGATGGTAATTTGTTAAATGTAGACTGTTTTTATTAGTGATGATGGCTATATAATTAATATATAATTTCATAAGTATATTCCTATAATTACATATAATCAATAAATAGAATTAGGGTATATATTTTTTGTTTTTAATATATTTACATATATTTTACATTTTATATTTTATATAGTTTAATATATATTTTTATATAGTTTAATATAATGTATGTATTTTTTCTAACTCTAACTCTTGAAGCATTATGAAATACAGTGTCTCCTTCAGGAACCTTTGTTAGACCACTCTTTCTTATAATCATGACCTCCTAGCAGGAGAGTAGGAGAAAAAGGTATTATTTGTGATGTCCTAATTTTTCTAGCTACCCTTCCCTTCATAAAAATTAGTCAGAAAAAAACCTGACTTCTTGCCATAGTGGTATGAGCAGAACTGGCTTATTCTTGCTTCTGTCCTTTGCTCATTCCGCCTCATAAAGCCTCTGAGGCTTCTTCCCTTCCTGCTCTCCTCGCTCTCCTCGTGGTCTCCAGAGCACTGTTTCCTGCATTTACATGTTGACGATATGGTTTTACATTTCTCTAGCAGTCTGATCTCAAAACTCTTGGCAGAGTTTTGGCTTTTTAAAATTTAATTTATTTTATTATTATTTTTAAAAAGATTCAGGCTCTTTAACTGTATTAAGAAAAGCTGGGGAGAAAACGTTAGAGAAACATTGTATTAGGATGCCAAGGTCTCCTTTTTCTCCCTGAAGCTAAAACACATACAGTTTTACCCTGAGGAACGCATTCTTTAGAAAACCAAGCTAAAAGGGAAATGAAATGAAAGGCAGCCTACATTAAATTTCATTTAGGCCTATTGTTTAATTTATGTCCTGGGCCTCTTGATTTCTTTTAGGCCCCAGGCATGCAGGATAACGTTTATGAGTGTGGGGCCACTTCTTCATACTTCACCCTATCTTTGGGCCTTAAGTCGGAAGGTTGGGAGGGTTGATAGGTCGAGTGGGCTGTTTCTTTAACAGGTGTTACTGGTTTAGATTTTTTCACATTAAACCTATTTAGCTTTCTCCTTTTTGATTTACTAATATGATAGCTTACTTCTGTTGGTCAATTTTTAAAGTTTTGATCATTTATGTGTACTTGGACTGTTTTGCCATATTTTCTCAGTGTTTGGTTTTTTAATTTATTTTTCACGCGGCCCTGGAACAGACATGGAGATTTCCTATGAAAGCACACTGAATACACACTCTAACCTGTGTCGTGGACCTTTGCAGATCAGGGGTGGTTCCATATTGTGAGCCATGTGGCTAAGCAGGATATAATTGCCTCATTTCTGACCCAGCAGTCGAAGATGCTGTGCTTTGCTGGAGGGAAGTGTTCACAGTGACTGCCTGTGTTGTAATTTTTTTTTGAGGATTAACAGAAGACCTGAATTTTTAGGGTTTTCCATATGGTTGCTTTCCCCATTGCACTAACATTGACTTGAAAAAAAACCCACCTCTTCACTTTAGGGAAAAGACAGTCCCGAGTCACTTAGTATTCCTTACACTCTGGAAGGCTGACTATAAAGGCTTACACTTCCTGCTGCGATTGTATCCTCCTTGAAAGACACGAAGCAGCAACATGAACTTAGTTCTCTTTATCTGCACAGTGATTCTGAGTCCCAATTTCTGCAGTCTTCCCTCTCTGACTATTTAATACACTTATCGTTTCTCTGCCTGGCATTCCCCTATAGGAGAGATTGAATTTAACAAATGTACACTAAGAATGATAGCTGACACTAATTCAATGAGCAAAAGGTTAAATCCAATCATAATTCCTGAGGTAATGGAGACGGGTAGGGTATGCAGATCTCTGAAGAGTCAAAGAGATTAAATGAAACTACACAGTCCCTTTGACTATGAAGCCACTAGGAAACTGTAATAGTATTTTAAAGTAGGGTGATACCAGAGCCTGAAGATTTATTTTTTTTAAATGAACAAAGCATCACAGTCAAGCTGATGCAATAATTTTGCAATCCCTCGAGCTGTTAGGCTCAAGTGAAGAAAGATGTTAGCTAAATACAATCTGGAATGAATACATTAATTTGCACAGCCCCTTTCCCCCCATCATGCATAAAGTCTTGAACGATTTTAACTCAGATGGATTTTAGTCCATGATAAAAACTGGAAAGTCTGCCTGCAAAGCTTTTAAAAATATAAATAAGTCACATTAGGGATAGAAGGGCGGGAAGGGGAGGGAGGGAAGATTTGCAAAGACTTAAAAAAACAACTAAGCACAACAGCTTGATTTAAGGTCTGTAGATGAAAGCTGTGGACCAGCACTTCCCGTGAGACTCCATGGTGGAGCATCGCTGATGGCAGCTACCGAGAACTAACTGAGAACTTGCAGCTGGGATGCTTGCAGGATCCTCCTCAAACAGCCCTTCTCAGTGGGGTAGCAGGATTAGGGGAAGGCTGAGAGGATAATGGAATCTGTGCATGCCTGGCCCGATTGCTCCCCTGATCTGATCCCTAGTAGCAGGGTGACAGCTGCATTTCCAACCCTCTGAGCGGCAAGGGGCAGAACAGTATGTCAATTGCATGTCTATCTTTAGCAGTCATATATTGACCATTAAGGAGAAAGTGATTCACATTTGTATTACCCTTACTAAAGAGAATATGAAATATTTAGTCAAAGACTTGGAGGGTTTAGAGATCCCACTGTGAATTCTTGCATGATTGAGCAGGGTTCTTCTTTTTAAAAATGTATGTGATCAGTGAATGATCATAATTCTTGAGTTGGTGTGGCTGTGTAAAGATACCCGATATTACATATGCAATTCGCATACATACCTCAGAGGAAGACTGTCAAGTATTAGGAATGCTGTCATAGTACATGATATTGAAATTGCACTGGATTTGTTGAAATTCAAAATGAAAGCGATGGAACAGAAAGTATATGGGAAAGAATATTTTGTTTTCAGAAATTAAAGCTTTCTGAATCAGCGAGTTAGAATAAAGTATTATTATTTATAAAATAATAATATATTTATATATTTATAAAATGCATAAATGTATTAATTTTTATAGAAAAGAAACTGATTAGATAAATAAATCTGCTAATGCATATTCCACATTTAAAATGTGCACACCCCTCAACCTAATATTGTAACATCAAGGAATAGGTGATGTCCACCTCATTTTGTCAAATAATATATCTTTTTAATTGATTGTTTCAGTTAAAAGGTACTTCCTTTTGTTCTCTATTAAAATTATATAGTATTTGGGGAGCCTGGGTGGCTCAGTTGGTTGAATGTCCAACTTCAGCTCAGGTCATGATCTTGAGGTTTGTGGGTTCATGCCCCATGTTGGGCTTATGCTGACAGCTCAGAGCCTAGAACCTGTTTTGGATTCTGTGTCTCCCTCTCTCCCTGCCCCTCCTCTGCTTGCATCTGTCTGTGTCTCTCTCTCAAAAATTAATAAACATTAAAAAATTTTAAAAATTATATATTTGACAAATACAAAATGTAAGTAATGCAGCATAATAGTAACTAAACACTAGTGAATTCACCATCCAATTAAACCTAAACCATTGCTTATATGACTGCGTTTCCTTCTTACCTTGTCTCATTTTCTCCTCCCTGCAGACACCCAGTAACCTGAATTTTATCATTTCCTTTTCTAAAATGTTTTCATCACCTAAGTGTATATTCTTCTTAGTTTGTCTTTCAAAATTGAGTATAATTTGCATACAATAAATTTCATCCATTGTAGTAGACAATTCTGTGGGATTTGACGAATGTTTGCACCATCACTAACAAGATACGAAAAAGTTCTGTCACCTCTGACTTGCCCCAGTCCCTCTCCCACACCCAGCCCTTGGCAACCACTGATCTGTTTTCTGTCTCAATAGTTTTGCCCTTTCCAGAATGTCACATAAGTGGAATCATACCTTATGTGGTCACTTCAGCCTTCCTTTCGTTCTGCATCATGCATTTGAGATTCATACATGTTTTTGTATGGATCAGTAGTTCATTTTGTGTGATTAAATAGTATTCTATTATAGGTATGTACTTACTATAGTTTATTGATTCACCAGCAGAAGAACATTTTGGGTTGGTTCCAGTTTGTGGCAAGTACAAATGTATCAGCTATAAACCTTTGTGCATACGTGAACATACATTTTTATTTCATCTAGGTAAATATGTAAAAGTGAGTTTTCAGGATCATATAGCAAGGGTATGTTTAGCTTCATAAGAAACTTTGTAAGATATAGCCAGCATTTCCAAAGGGGCTGTATCCTTTTGCATTTTCACAAGGAATTTATCAAAGTTTCAGTTGCTCTGCATCTTCATCAGCACTTAATATGGTCATTTTCTGGGGCCCTTGGTGGCTCAGTAGGTTAAGCATCCAACTTTGACTCAGGTCATGATCTCACTGTTCATGAGTTCGAGCACCACATTAGATTCTGTGCTGACAGCTTGGAGCTTGGAGCCTGCTTCAGCTTCTGTGTCTCCTTCTCTCTGCCCATCCCTAGCTCACACTCTCTGTCTTTCTCAAAAATAAACGTTAAAAAATTTTTTAATATTGTCATTTTCATTTTTACTTTTTTTTTTTTTTTTTCAAATTAAGCCATTCTTTCTTAGTGGTACTATATTGGGTTTTATTTTGCATTTCCTGAATGATGAATGATGTTAAGCATCTTTCATGTGCTTATTGGTCAGGTTGATAGATAATGACAGAAAGTTAGATAGATGATAGATAGATAGATGATAGATAGATAGATAGATAGATAGATAGATCGATTGATCGATCGATCTTTGGTGAAGAGTCCAAATTTTTTGCACTTTTAAAAAATGAGTTGTTGAGGTGGCTGGGTGGCTCAGTTGGTTAAGCATCTGGCTTCGGCTCAGGTCATGATCTCATGATTCATGGGCTTGAGCCCCATGTCGGGCTCTGTGCTGACAGCTAGCTCAGAGTCTGGAGCCTGCTTTAAATTCTGTGTCTCCCTCCCTCTCTTACACTCCCCTGCTCACATTGTCTGTTTGTCTCTCTCTGAGAAATAAATAAAACATTAAAAAAAAGAAAATGTATTAGCCTAAAAAATAAAAATAAATAAAAAATAATAAATGAGTTGTTTATTTTCTTTTGAGATTTGAAAACTTTTATATATAGATACAGGTCCTTTAATTTATGATTTGCAAATATTTTCTTTTGGTCTGTGACTTTTCTTTTAAACAATTTTTTATGCTTATTTTTGAGAGAGAGAGAGAGAGAGGCAGAGTATGAATGGGGGAGGGGTAGAGAGATAGGGAGACACAGAATCCAAAGGTGGCTCCAGACAAAGGGCTTGAACTCACAAACCACAAGATCATGACCTGAGCTGAAGTCAGATGCTTAACCGACTGGGCCACCCAGACACTCCATGACTTACCATTTCATTCTTTTAATAGTGTTTTTTGAAAAGTAGAAGTTCTTAACTTTGCTAGTGCCCAATTTATCAACTTTTTCTTTTATGGTACATGCTTTTGGTGTTGTACCTGAGATCTTTGTTCCTTCCTTCCTTCCTACCTTCCTTCCTTCCTTCCTTCGTTCCTTCCTTCCCTCCCTCCTTTCTTCCCTCCTTTCTTCCTTTCTTTCTTTCTTTTCTTCCTTCTGTCACCCTTCCTTCCTCTCTCTGTCTCTTTCTTTCATCCTTCCTTCCTTTGTTGTCTAACTCAGAGTCACAAAGATTCTTGCTCATTTTTTCTTCTAGGAGTTTTATAGTTGCAAGTTTTAAAATTAGGTCAGTCATCCATTTTCAGTTAATTTTAGCATATTGTGTGAGGTAGGGATCAAAAATCACATTTTTTGCAGATGGATAACTAATTGTTTCAGCAACATTTGTTGAAAGACTATTGTTTTTTTCAATTGAATTGCCTTTGCATCTTTGTTGAGATTTGTTGAGTTGCATCTTTCTTGAGAAGTAGATCTACTTCTGGACTCTTATTAAAAAATAATTTATATGTCTACCCTTTTACTAATACTGTATTGTCTTGATGCTGTAGCTTTAAAATAAGTCTTGACATCAAGTAATGTGCCATTGAGTAGTTCATTTAAAAATGTATTTTGCTTATTCAGTTCTTTGTCTTTCTATATAAATTATAGACTTAGCTTGTCTGTTTCTGCAAGAAACTTAGTGGGATGCTGATTTAAATTAAATGGAATCTATAGATCAATATGGTGAGAAATGACATGTTAACCATGTTGAGTCTTCCATTCAGTCCATTAAAAGTGGCTTATCTAAGGGTGCCTGGGTGGCTCAGTTAGTTGGGCATCCAACTACAGTTCAGGTCATGATCTCACATCATGAGTTCAAGCTTTGCATCAGGCTCTGTGCTGACAGCTCAGATCCTGGAACCTGCTTCAGATTCTGTGTCTCCCTCTCTCTCTGCCCCTCCCCCACTCATGCTCTATCTGTCTCTGTCTCTCAAAAATGAATAAACACTAAAAAAGATTGTTTAAAAAGTGGCTTATCTATTCATTTACATCTTTTAAAATTTCTTTTATCAGTATTATGTAGTTTTTAGCATACAGATCTTTCACATATTTTGTTAGACTTAATAGGAAGTATTTAATAATATTCAATGCTATTATAATTGGTATTTTTGAAATTTAAATATCCAATTGTTCATTGCTAGTATATGGAAATACTATTGACTTTGTGTTTAGACTTTGTATCTGAAATCTTAGGTCACTTATTAATTTTAGCAGCTTTTTGGACTTTTGGGTTTTTAAAAAATCTGCACAACCTTGTTTTTCATGAATAAGGACAGTTCTATTTCTTCCATTCCAATCTGTATTCATTTTATTTATTATAATTGCATTATTGCACTGTCTCTCGTATGATGAATAGGAAAGCTGACATTTTTGCCTTATTCTGAGCTTAGGAAATAAAGCTTTCAATTTTTCATTAGTAAGTATGATGTTAGCTATAGATTTTTTGTACATGCCCTTCTATTTCTATTTTGATGAAAGGTTTTAAGAATTATGAGTCAGTATTGAATTCTACTGGATTTTTATGTATCCATTTGAATGTGCAAGTGTTTTTTTCCCATTATTCCATTGATATGGTGAATGCATTGATTATTTTTTAAATGATGAACAAGCCCAGCATTCTTTGAATAAACTGCGTGTGGTCATGATGCATTATTATTATTATTATTATTATTATTATTATTATTTTACACATTGCTTGATTCAGTTTGCTAGTATTTCGTTTGTACATGGGAGTGTTGGCCTGTAGTCTCTGCCCCAATCCTTTGGCTGTCTTTTTCTGGATATGGTATTAGGGTATTTCTAACCTCACAAAATGAGTTGGGAACTATTCTCTTTTATTTTCTATTCTGGGAGAGAGTGTGTCAAATGTGTATTATTTCTTAAATGTTTGGGAGAATTTGTCCATTTATCCATACGAGTCTGGACTGTTCTTTGTCAGAAACTTTTAAACTAGTATTACACCTTACTTAATAGATATAGGATTATTTAGGATTATTCAGAGTATCTGTTACTTGAGTGAGTTTTCATAGTTTGTGAATTTACATGTCTGTAGTATCTGTAGTGACATCTCTTTTGAAGTATTAAAATTTGTAATTTGTGTCTTTTACTATACTGGTCAGTTTGGCTAAAAGCTTATCTTTTACTTTTTTTCAAAGAAAGAGCTATTGATTTTTGTTTTTCTCTTCTCTGTTTAATTGATTTCTGCTCTTTATTATTTTATTCCTTCTGCTTGCTTTGGGTATGCTTTCGTCATCCATTTTTACTTTCTTAAGAGGTATTCTTAAGTCATTTATTTGAAGCTTCTTTTCCAATTTAAGCATTTTAATACTATAAGTATCCCTTTAAATGTTGCCTTAACTGCATCTCACAAATTTTGATGGTGTGTTTTTCAATTTCCTTAAATTAAAAATATTTTCTAATTTCTTTTGTGACTTCCTCTTCTATCTTTGGGTTATTGAGAAATGCATTGTTGTTACTGAAATATTTTGGAATTTCCATATATCTTTCTGTTACTGATTTCTAGTTGATATCTGTTATAGCCAGAGAATATATGTTGTATGGTTTCAGTTGTTTTAGATTTGTTAATGTGTTGTTTTATGATCTGATACAATCTTAGTGTATGTTCCACCTGTACTTGAAAAGAATGTGGAGTCTGTTGTTACTGGATGGAGTGTTTTATAAATGTCATTTAGGCTAATTAATTAATTGTATTGTTAAAGTCTTCTATACTCCTTCTGAGTTTCTGTTCACTTGTTTTATTGATTACTGAGAGTAAAGTCTCTAACAACTCTAACAACAATTGGATTTGTCCATTTGTCCTTTCACTTCCGTAAGTTTTTAATTCATACATTTTCATGATTATTAAATGCATATAAAATTAACATCTACGCTTAATCTTTCCTAGTGAATTATTCCTCTTCATTTCAATAGTATTTATTTTTCTATAATCTACTGTTCTGCTGTTTATATAGCCACTACAACTTTTTAAAATAGTGTTTGCTTAGTATATACATCCATTAGTTTTTCAATCAATTATTTTTAACTTACCTTAACTTTGTCTTTATGTTTAATGTAAGTTTCTTATAGACAGTAGAGTTGAGCATTACTTTTTAAATTAATCTGATAATTTTAGTGTTTTTTTTAAAGTTTATTTATTTATTTAGAGAGGGGGGAGAGAGAGTACACAGGCAACCATGAGTGGGTGAGGAGCAGACAGAGAGAATCCCAGACGGGTCCCCCACTGTCAATGCAGAGCTTGATGTGGGCTTGAACTCATGAACAGTGTGATCATAACCTGAGCCAAAGTCAAGAGTCGGATGATTAACCGACTGAGTCACACAGGCACCTCTGACAATCTTAGTCTTTGGACTGGTGTGTGATTTATTTTCTGTTTTATGTAGCATTGGCTGGTTAGGTTAACATACCATCTTGCTAGTTATTTTTATTGTTCCATTTGCTTTTGACCCTCCTCTTGGTTTCTTTTGTATTTATTTATTTATTTGTATGATGATTTCATTTTTTCGATACTATTGGCTTATTATATTTTACCTCTTAAAATATTTTTTCATAGTTGTCCTGGGGTTTACATCTTTAATTAATCATATTAATTCACTAATCATATGTTCACATATTAAACTGTTTCACATCTAGTACAAAGACCTTATAATTTTTACTTCAAATTCTTCCCTTCTATCCTTTGGGATGTTATTATAATTTTAATTTCATATATGCTGTAAGCACACACATCATAAGTAGCTGTTATGTTTTTGCTTTGATAGTCCACTGTCTTTTAGATCAATTAAAAGTTTATTTACTTTCATTAATGTTATTTTCAGAGCTATTCATTCCTTTGTGTAGATCCATGTTTCTGTCTGCTGTTCTATTCCTTTTAACTGGGGAACTTCCTTTAATATTTCTTGTAGTGCAAGAAATGATTGTCATATTAATAGCATATATTCATCTGGTATGCCTATCTTTTTGTGTGTTTACCAATCACTTATCAGGTTTCAGCTCATAGGATTATTTCTTCTCCTCAGAAATGTCTTACTTCTTGAGAGTCTATCAATACAATATGTTTTATGCAGTATCTAGTGGTTTGGTAACATAGGGATCTTTTAGGATATTTAGTCAATCAAATCTCAAAGAGCAGAAGTCCTCAATAATATATTTGAAAAATCTTCCTATATTCACTCACATAGATATGCCTCCATTTTTCTGAAGTTTGCATAGTATTTGACTTTAAGGATGTGACATGTTTTAAATTCATACCCTTACTTAGAGGCATAAAGACTATTCCTAGTCATTAGCTATTTCGCATGGCATGCATGAGCATCATTGTGCCTGGATTTCCATAAACTTTTATGCGTATATAGTTGTAGGATACATTTCTAAAGGTGGAATTGCTGAGTGAAAGGCATTAAAACATTTTTTTTGACACAGAGAGAGAGAGCAAGCAAGCAGGGGAGGGACAGAGAGAATGGGGAACAGAGGATCTGAAGCAGACTCTATACTAACAGCTGATAGTCCAACGTGGGCCTCAAAGTCTGCCACTCAACTAACTGAGCCACCCAGGTGCCCTGAAAGGCACTTTGAAAGGTTTGGGTAGAAATGTTCTCGCAAACTTAAGTGTTGTTAGAAAATATAAACAGTGTTTCTAGACTTTTGTATTGTACTTATATTTACCATTTGAAAAATTGTGTTATTTTCCCCTATATCATCAATATTGCCCCTTCAATGAGAGTAAAATCTTGTCTATATGAAACACTTCTGTATGAAGGCAAGTTGTATGAAAGTAAGAACATTTTATATGAAGGAGTTTGGTACCTGGGTCCTAGTCTTGGCTCTGTCGTAAATTTTCTTTTTGACTTTGGATAAGCTAGTTGATCTTTTTAGTTCTCTATACATAAACTGTAGACCATTGAACTAGAACAGAGGTTATTAAATTTTATTCCTAGGGTGAGAAGATAAGCCTGATTGCCAACACTTTGGAATCCCTTTAAGCAAGATAATGGTGCATTTATCACATGGATATGTATTTATCAAATATTATATTATATAAGTATAAATGTATATATGCTGAAAAAGTCCATTCATTTTCCAAAAAAAAAGTTATGCGATTAAAAGCAGTAGAATCCTTTTGCCTATATGGATTTAAAGTCACTTCTCATTTAAAAGTTTTATGACTCATGATTCTGTATATTCTTTTTTTTTTTAATAGTTTTTTTTTAATGTTTTTTTTATTTATTTCTAGGAGAGAGAGAGAGACAGCGTGAGCAGGGGAGGGTCAGAGAGAGAGGGAGACACAGAGTCTGAAACAGGCTCCAGGCTCTGAGCTGGCAGTCAGCACAGAGCCCGACGCGGGGCTCGAACCCACGAACCGCGAGATCGTGACCTAAGCGAAAGTCGGACGCTTAACCGACTAAGCCACCCAGGCGCCCCTCATGATTCTGTATATTCTTCTGAATTGCTGGATTTTCTAGTATTCGAATTCCAATTATGGCTCCTAGTCTTTTGCTTCTCCATTCAATGCAAAAATAAATGCAGTTATTTAGACAAAAAAAATGAGAGGTTTTCTTCTACTCTTTTCTCTCAGCTTTATTCACTTTTGAATTGGGAATGTTTCAGTCTCAACTACATTTTCTTTTTCAGAAGAAAGTTAAACAATTTTGACTTCTCTTAATTTAAGATCCTTCATGGTGAGCCTGAATTTAAATATAGAACACCATTTCTTTCTTTCTTTCTTTTTTTTTAATGTTTTATTTATTTCTAGGAGAGAGAGAGACAGACAGCGTGAACAGGGGAGGGTCAGAGAGAGAGGGAGTCACAGACTGAAACAGGCTCCAGGCTCCGAGCTGGCAGTCAGCACAGAGCCCGACGTGGGGCTCGAACCCACGAACCGTGAGATCATGACCTAAGCGAAAGTCGGACGCTTAACCGACTAAGCCACCCAGGCGCCCCGAACACCATTTCTTATATCTTGTCTTTCTTGATTTTCTGTAGAGTATTTCTGTAGCCTGTGTATTGGTCATTTTTAATGGAGTCCTTCTATCCTCACCCTCACTAAGTTCCAAACGTACTCTCCTACCATCAGTGTTGAATGCTATAGTCACATTTCTTTTGTCTGAACACTGCTTTCCCCATAACATTGTTTTACATTTCTGTGAAAAACTCTAATTACCTTAGGCATAAGAACAAACCTCTTGGTTTAAATCTCTTAATCAGGCTTTCCCAAAATAGCCACTGAGGCAAACTGACTCATTCTCCCATGTGCTTGATTATCCATCTCAGAATTTTTTAAATTCACTCAATTTACGTCTACGTTAAGGACTTCTGCACCTTTGCAAGTTCCACTTTTCCTACTGCTAAAACGTAACCTTCTACAGTAAGTTTTCCCCTACTAACTAGGGAGGAAATGTTCTTTTTCTTTCATTGCAGGCAAAGTACTTGTACTTTGTCTATAGTGAGAAAACAATGAAACTTAACTGAAATAGTCTCCAGTAAGGCTGAGTTTTTAATAGTTTTACCTAAACCGGGCTGAAGTTTGAAAATGCTATCTCTAAAAGGAAATCTACGAGGAAAATAAGAGTAATTAAGATTGTAGGAGATACATATACTCAGATACATACACACACACACAACATACCTCCTAAATTTTGAAAAATCTTTCAGATTGTAAAATCTTATTTCTACCTTAAATGAGAATCTGTTAAAATAATCAAATATATTTAAGAATATTTCATGGGATGCCTGGGTGGCTCAGTCGGTTAAGCATCCAACTTCGGCTCAGGTCATGATCTCGCGGTCTGTGGGTTCGAGCCCCACGTTGGGCTCTGTGCTGGCAGCTCAGAGCCTGGAGCCTGTTTCGGATTCTGTATCTCCCTCTCTCTCTGCCCCTCCCCAGCTTGTACTCTGTCTATGTCCCAAAAATAAATAAACGTTAAAAAAATAAAAAAAGAAAGAATATTTCAGCATATGTTCTATAATTTAAAATGATCTTCCCTTGATCTTAATAGAGCTTTACTAAACTATATCTTATTTACTAGTGAAAAGTTTAGGTAACTTGTAATTGCGGATCCTTTCTTGCACCTCCCAGGTTTCTCTTTAGGACCAAGACCAAAGCTGTTAGAAACATTGGTGACTGGAGGATCTTAGGTGAATCCCTCTCTAAGAATTGCCCTCAACTAAAGAGACTCATCGTGACCAAGATCACATCCCAGCTTTGTGGGCTGCCTGAGCCCATCACCTGCTCTGGTGGATGTATAAAATCTTGGTCCTCCTGCCCTAATTTGGGCCAATTCTAATGGGCCGTGCCACTTGTAGAGCTCACCCTAAGACTGGTGGAGGCTTTTATTACGACAGCGGCATTGTAGCTTGACTTCTCCCTCTGCTACCTGCTTCATTTGCTCCCCACATCGCATGGTTCCCAAGAGACCCCTTGATAAATTTCCTGCGTACTTAATCTTGACCTAGAGTCCTTACCGCCACATTTCCATCTTACTGCATAATTGTGAAAAACAGAGAAAAAATGGTTAATATTTAAACAAATCTTACTACTTCCTAGGCATTATGCTAAGAACTTCAGATTCATCAAATCACCTAATCCTCACAATGATATGAAGCCGTGATTATCATCAGCATCATTATCATCTTTATTTACAAATGAGGAAACTCACTTTAGAGGAATTACATAATTTTCCCAAGTCCTACAGCTACCAGGTGGTAGAGCCAGGATTTGAAACTATGAACACGGCAGTCAGAGATTATACTTTTAATAATTCAGTTATTTAACTTCCTGAATCTTCAGGATGTATATTGAATATCTAAAAGGGCATATCTGGAGAGAGAACTATTTGAGGATTATGGCTGTGAAGACTATGACTATATTCTGAAAATCAGATTCTGCTCCATATTTTTATTATAAGGACACATAATTTTTGGTAAAATGATTTTTTTTCTAGGTAAAATTCATCATTTTTAAGTTAAAGCTCAATACTACATTTAGATGTTGGGTACAACTGACTTTTCATCTCTGATGCAAAATTAAAGAATGTTAAAATTAATTACACGCGAGGAAATTCAAGCCTACTTGCTGACTGATACTAATAAACGCTGATTTTTTTTGTTGGAATCAACTACTGATGTGCTAATGGAATTCTGATTAATAATTTGTCAATTGTTTGTCCCTATTGTAGACATGAACTGGCATCCCATCAGTAACTGTGACAAAAAAATACATGACCAAAATACAAATTGCTTGCTGGTTTTAAATGTATTTCCAACCAAATTAAACTAGCTACATGACACAACTGATCTAGTCTCCTATGTAGAAATTGACTTTGTTTACTTTCAAAATTCAACTGAAGACCCCCCTTTTCAACAGACACATATAGATCTTAGTCTTATTAGTGAACTTGCACAGAGTAGAAGACTGTCATTATGTTGCTTCTTTTATGTATGTGAAATAATATTGTGTATTTATGTATGTGAAATATATATATTTATATACACTTTGTGATAAAAATACAAAATTTATAGTTGTATAGCACTGCTGGGTTTTCACAAATACTATTCACATAATTCTTCTCATAATTGTGAGATGGGGTGGATGTCTTAAATATCACTTTCTAGACAGGTAAACAGAGCATAGACTAAGAGATTTGTTCAGATGGATGAAATAGGAGTTCATCTGACCTACAATCTCTTTTTTTTAATAATAGTTTATTTATTTTTGAGAAGAGACGAGTGGGGGACGGTCAGAGAGAGAGGGAAACAAGGAATCTGAAACAGGCTCCAGGCTCTGAGCTGTCAGCACAGAACCTGATGCAGGGCTTGAACCCACGGATCACGAGTTTATGACCTGAGCTGAAGCTGGACGCTTAACCGACTGAGCCACCCAGGCACCCTTGACCTACAATGTTTTTACACTGACATGAACATATAAATGTTTCTCCTCTCTTAGCCATTCCTTCTCTGTTGCCACCCTCTGAGATATAATGTTTTGTTCTTCCTTTCATGGGCAAATTTCTTGAAAAAAAGAACATACATGTGCTACATTCACTTTTGTATTTTGCAGCCACCATTCCTGAATGCTTTGCCATCTGGAGTGTGTCCTAATCACTATGAAAGAATGACAGTATCACAGGTCACCAGAAATCTTCCTCATATAACATCCGGTGGCATCATCATAGATCACAAGTTTCAGATGTCTTTGAGGCATCATTTCTAAGCATATTATGTGTTCCCAAAAACATTCTTGTCTTTGTCTCTGAACACTGAAAGTGATTCTTTTCTCCTCTTTGTTACCTTCATTGAATCCTTTTCCTATCCTTCAAATACAGTTGTTTACCAGAGGAATATCCTGGACTTGCACCTCTTCTTTCTGCATACTGAATTCATCATGAGTATTTATGGTTTCATTGATCAACTCCACCTACATGAGAGGCAATAAAATATAGGAATTAAAAGCTTCAAACGCAATTCTGTTTGAATCCAAGCTCCATCATTTATTAGCTCTGTGACTTTGAGATACTTCTCAGTTTATCTGTGTGCAAAGTGGGTTTATTCTGCTTACCTCAGAGAGTTGGAAGGACTAAAGAGATAAAGTACGTAAAATGCTTAGCCACTGATATTACCACTTTTTTATTTTAATAAAATGTAAACCATATATCATAGTGTCCACAAGACTCTGTACCATCTGGCTGATTCCTGCATCTAGGCAGGAGATATTGATGGTGAAGATTATTTGATAGCAAAACAGATGGAGAGAAGTAGATATATTGAAGACATGTTTTACAGGAAGGATTTTATGTGAACAGGGTGATTGAGATGGGGCGAAGAAAGAAGATTATCCTAATATAGCTTGAAAGTTTAAACTTCATAAAATTGTGTAGCTGGTGTTATTTATTTACTAAGAAAGGGGAGAAAACTAGGATTCTGGGGAAGATTATAAATTAGGTTTGGGGCATGTGGAGTTTTAAGTTCCTTTCAGATCTATAGGGGAAACAATTGAATAAGTAGTTAAACAGATAGCTTCCAGAACTCAATAAAGATATAGAAGAAAAAAAATCCCTGAAATATTTTAAGTTGAGAACTACATTAAAAGCAATACAGAAAGCATAATACAACTGAAAAATATACACAGAGTTGTGGTAGATAAGAATATATAAAATATAAGTGCAAAGGTTAAAATGAAGGATATCCTTATAATAATAAGGATAAATATGGAAGACATATTAGGGAGTATATGTATTTATAATTGGTGGTCCTGAAGAAAAACAAAGGTAAATGAAGCATTAAAAATAACCAAAGATATATTAGAAGAAAAGTTTTTCAAAATAAATACTAGTATTATTTTTTTATTAAAAAAAGTATTCATTGAAAAACTATTTTTTTCCAGGTACCATTCTAGGCACTGAGAATAAAGTATTGGAAAAGTGAGAAAAGGTGACTGTTTTCATGGAGTGAGTGTTCTACAGCCACTAAAATACACATCAAGTTCCAGAGGAAATTTATATAAAACACCAATAAGATATAGTGTCATGAAGTTACCAAGCATCAAGATAACAAATTTTATGTATCTCAGGGTGCCTGCCTGGCTCAATCGGTTAAGTATCTGACTTTGGCTCATGTCATGATCTCACATTCGTGGGTTCGAGCCCCGTGTCCAGCTCTGTGCTGACAGCTCAGAGCCTGAAGCCTGCTTTGGATTCTGTGTCTCCCTCTCTCTCTCTGCCCTTCCCCATCTCATGCTCTGTCTCTCTCTGTCTTAAGAATAAATAAAAAAACATTTAAAATTTTTTAAAAAAAATGTATGTATCTCTAAGCAAAGAATGCAAGTTACCTACAGGGGATAAAAGTAATTTTGGCCTCAGATTTCTGCCTAAGTCTTAGTGAGAAGACAAAGGATCACTGTCTACAAAACTCTGAGGGAAGATATTACATCCTGGTAATTTTGACACCCAACCAAAATTTCCTTCAAGTATCAAAGCAGTGGACATTCTCAAGTAAGTTAGAAGTCAAGCAATAATATACCCACGAATCTTGGTTGGGAAAAATATAAAACTGGACAATGATATCCAGCTGAAAATGATATGGAGCAAATTAAAATACTCAGGATGGCAGACCCATGCTTGGCATTGAATATACTGAAATGTAATTATTTATGTATTGAATATACTGAAATATATTTATACTGAAGTATATTATAATTACATAATATTAAATAACTGAGAATCTTTTCATCTGAACATAATACAAGTGCCATAAGCCTTGTAATTAACAAGTAGATATTACATGGTGAGGAGAGAAGAGATATAATTCCTATCTCTTCTAGTATGTTTATGCTAATTTTTCTCATTTTTCATAGTAAAGGTTCAAGATTATGGCCTAAATTTAAATTATGAGGTTTTGTTTTTCTCCCTGAAATAAATGATATCTATCTCTTAATACTTTAAGATTTTTTTCATAACTTCAAAGGAATCTTTTAAGAACCAATATTATATGCTGACAAATGAATAGGCATCTAAACAACAACTTCTTTAGTTTTGCTTTATTCTCGTGTTACATTCAAGTAGACTTAACTAATTCAGAAATTAGAAAGTACAATCTCATGTGGACTGCTCTTCTATCTGTCTCACTCTCTCTCTCAGCCTGTCTGTGTGTCTCTCTGTGCATTTGCATGGGGGTTATTCCTGGAGTGAGGGTCTCCAGATGATAAGAACAAAGGTTGCTTCTAGAGTTAGGGAGATAGTGCAAACATGATACATTTCTTTTTATTATAAATAGTCGTATATTGAAGAAACCACTGATGAATGGAAAATAAGGAACCAGGTCAAAATCACCTTTGGAAATGGGTCTCGTAGTAGGGGTAGAGGAGGCAGGCGGATTAACATGGGAAAGCCTTTTTTCTCTTGGACCCCTTCAGTTCACAGATCAGAAGTCGGCACCTCTTATATTATAGAGGGTAAGTCATTTAAACAATAGTATTTCAGAGAAAACTTTCTAATGAATCACAAATGAGCTGTGATTTTAATTGTTTTAGATCCTGGTCACACCTTTCCTTTCTTTTTTTTCTTTTAAATTTTTTTTTAATGATTATTTTTGAAAGGGATAGAGAGACAGAGTGAGAATGGGGGAGGGGCAGAGAGAGACAGACACACAGAATGTGAAGCAGGCTCCACGATCTGAATTGTCAGCACAGAGCCTGATGCGGGGCTCGAACTTGTGAACTGTGAGATCATAACCTGAGCCAAAGTTAGATGCTTAACCGACTGAGCTGCCCAGGCACCCTGAACCTTTTCTTTATATAATTATTTCATATAATATACGTACCCATACATTCAAATTTTTTCTTTTTTTTTTTTAATATTTTATTTATTTCTAGGAGAGAGAGAGAGAGAGAGAGAGACAGCGTGAGCAGGGGAGGGTCAGAGAGAGAGGGAGTCACAGACTGAAACAGGCTCCAGGCTCTGAGCTGGCAGTCAGCACAGAACCCGATGCGGGGCTCAAACCCACGAACCGCGAGATCATGACCTAAGCGAAAGTCGGACGCTTAACCGACTAAGCCACCCAGGCGCCCCTCATTCAAATTTTTTCAATTAAAAAAAGCTTTTGTCATTTGAAACTGATTTACTAAAATGAGTTGATCTTTCTGACTTGATTTTCCCCGCTAAATACAAAAAAGAATCACATCTCCTAAATTCCTATAAGTTCCTTATAGCACTCAACTTATTTCATTTCCCAGATTCTCCTTGACTTCTATGCCACCCAAGTACTGCTGGGAGCATTGGAGGTCAGGATTGTACCAGTTATCTGGGTTTTATAAGTAAGCTGCTTCTACCTAGGAATTAGCAAATAGGACTTTTGAAAACATAATTCTCTACCTCCTTTTACTGGTTTTATGTTTTAGAAATGTTTTATGCTGTCAGAGACCTGAGTTCATATAGGAAGGAAAATCAGAAGGAGCCTGGGTGACTTGGGGACCTAGGGTCACAGTGGGACAGCAACTGGGTGGGTTCCATATACAATGATCCATCTGGTGCTGCAGTTTGTACCTCTGCTCTGTCTTTAATGAGACCACTTGATGTCCAAGAAGCTCAGCTCTTTTCCAGCTTCTGGATCAAATCTCATCTTGGTAGCAATTCAAAGAGAAATTAGAATGGTCTATTAAGATGTCATGGAGTGGGAGTCATGAGAGGGAAGCTGATCATCTCAGCGGCTAGTTATCCATAAACTTCTGGGTGGCAGAATCTTTCTCTTTTATCACCATGACTCCCATTATTTAACATATTACTTGGCAGACAGGAGGATCCCAATACTTGATGAGTGAATAAATAATTAATTAAATATATAAAAAGAAGGAAAAAAAGAGTCCTAATTGGATCTTACTGGGGATTGAGTTGCACACTTGGTCTTGAAAATGAAGCCATCACTAGCGTGATGAGCAAGTTTAGTGCCAGAAGGTATAGTCTGAGATATGAAATTAGGGCTCCTCCAATGTCTTCTCACCCACTTACCTTAAAGTCTTGGAGATCCCATTTTATTTTATTTTATTTTATTTTATTTTATTTTATTTTATTTTAAAGTTTATTTATTTTGAGAGAGAGAGAGAGAGATTGAGCATGAGTGTGAGTGGAGGAGGGGCAGAGAGAGAAGGAGGGAGAAAATCTCAAGCAGGCTCTATTCTGTCAGTGCAAAGCCTAACACCGGGCTCCATCTACAAACTGTGAGATCATAACCTGAGCTGAAATCAAGAGTTGGACGCTTAACTGACTGAGCCACCCAGTCGAACTCCCCTTTTAAAGATTTGTTCATAAAGGGAATGTGGCAGAAGTGGGGCTGAAATATTTATCATGACTGTTTCTGGGTAAAAAAACTATACAAGGTAAAACACACAAACAACTCTCCCCCTGTCCCCCACCCAGCAAACGGTAATAACAGTAAGAACAAAAGAGCAAGTTGATGAGAATGCCTCACACACACACACAAAAAAAGATGTCATGTTACATTGATGTAATATTTTTTCCAGAGTTATTGTATTAAATATCGATTTTCTGTGTTTCTTAAAAAATATCAATTTATTAAAGCCTTTTGGGGTTATATAAGAGTCTTTTGCCTTGAAAAGATTAAAACAGAGACCTTCCAAATCAGTGAGCAAGAACAACTTCCTGCCACCTACAGAAAATCTTGCTGCCAACGAAAGAAATGACAGACCTGTAATATTTATGCCAAAGATAGCATTTCTTGGGCCCTAAATGATATATCTGGAGACCCTATATTTACTGACTTTGTTCTTATTGCTAAACTATCTTTTATTATAAATAAAGTTTGCTTTAGTTCCCTTTTGGATGGAGAAAAACCATTTGCAGAAGCTCTATGCTATCCTTTCTCCTACAGTTATTCAGTATGAAGGTTTGGAAATTCATTTTTCTGTAAGTTTAGGAGGAATTTATCCATGGCTTCTCCATGGTTTTCTGGCCATCATATATAACATCACAGAAATTCAACTGCTTCTGAAGCGATCATCTCTGTCCTTTGCATCCCAGCTGGCATTTTCATGGACAGGGCAGAAGCATTTTTCATTTAGGTCACAAAGCTTCAAACAACATGCACTGTAAAAGAAAAATATGTCCTCTAGTTTGCTTTTATTAACAAATGTTTCCCCTTAAATGTGGTATCTGTTCACTGTGTATCCAAATGGTTGACCTAAAATCTTCAGGGAGATTTTAGTTTGTTTTTGGCCTTTGACAACCTATTCTCATTGACATAAGGATCCAGGAGACTGGATTAACAAACTCTTTGTGATAAAAAGCTTTTCTCCTAACAGAGATCCTATTGGAAGTAGAGAAGAAGGAGAGACTCCCTGAGGCATCTGAGTAGTCATGATGGACAGAGAGGAGACCAGACACCTGGACTCCATGGGGCCATCATTAGAGGGACATGATGTTTGTTAGAAAGGGAATCCCTAAAGTATTCTCAGCTCTCTGTTATATCTCCCTCTGGTGAGCTATTTCTGACAATAGAGTCTGTGTCCTTGGAATACATTCTCGTTGCTGATTGAACTACTGTACTTTTTGCTACCTTAGAGCCAAAGATGATGTTGGATTAAGAAAAAAGTTCTTTTAGAACTCAGTGACATGAAGCAGGTCATTTTTAAACCAGAAATGCTGACTCAATTTAGACTTAAGAAAATCTTTTTTCAAATTTAGACTTAAAAAAAATCTTTTTTCTTGAAAGTTGCTATAGACCTAAAGAGAAAGAAAAATAAATGAATGTTGTTTGGTTTCTGTTCGTAGACGCAAGCTCTGGACATTTATTTTTTTGCTTTATATCTGTATAAATATATATGTTTAAATAAGTGAATCCAACTATTCTCTGTGATATTCAGCTTGTGATAGAAATTCTTTTCTTCCCTTAAAAAGTAAAGATCATTTTTCACAGAAATTTTGTTATTAATTTATGTTGAGGTAATAATTCTTTCTTTAAAGACATGGACTGAGTCAAAAGAGATAAATTTGACATTTTAGAATGGTAAGATCTTGATTTAACTGCAGATGGGAACTTTGGTTACTGAGGGACATCGTTTTCTCTTTTAATTAATTCCTTTTCCTGACATTTCTCCCATCATGAGGCAAATTTGTTTGTGGCGCTTAACCTTTAAGTATGATATCAGTTTTCGCTGGAGTCATGCAGCGACCAACAGTAAGTAAATGTAAGGCAAGAAAAGTATTTTTTTTTTAAGGCAAAAACTCCTCAAACTAAGTTTACAGTCAGGAAATTTTCTTCTTCACTTAGAACTCATGACCTCAGCTGCCTCTTTATCTTTGCCTTCTTGACAAAGACAAAACTCCAGAGCCCAGGGACTTTGTGTTCTGCAAATAGCTTTTCAGATTCACTTTCTCCTCCTTACCCATCAAATGCATTCCCTGAAAAAACAAACAAACAAACAAAAACCAAATTTTTAAAAAACTCATGCCCTTCCTCTGCTATTCCTTTTTTAGCTTTACTTGTCAAATTTTACTTATTCTTTAAGCTTACTTTTACTCTCCAAATCCCTACATCCCCTTTCCCTATTATTTTCTCTCTCCCAGCCTAGAATGATAAATTCCTTCTTTGTTTTCATATACTTAGTGCTCATGTGTAGTATTTACTCCATGTTACTATCATGTATAATTTGCCTGTTTTTATTGTTTCTTGAGGGCACACCAGGTTTTATTGACATTTTAGCACTGGGGGTTTGGGGTAGGGGAAGAAGTTCTAGCCTCTGGCTTGAGATCCATTCATTCATTCCCTTTACCTGGGCATGAGGGTGGGGTAAGATACGCCTTCAGGGGAAAGAAGAGAAGGCAGTTATCTTGGTCTAGTCTCCATGTTAACTTGATCTCCAGGTAAACAGGATAATAATACTTTCTGGGAGGAAGAGACATTATTTCAGAATGCCTGCAGTAGAGTGTTCCTGGCCAAGGATTACTTACATTAATTAGGACCCAGGAAATATGAGACTTGGCTCCCTGAAGAATGGCACATGGGCTATGTGATAATCTAGGGCAGGGGTTGAGTTGATGAACTTTTTCTTAAAGGGTCAGATGGTAAATACTTTAGTCATGTAGGTCACATGGTCTTTGTCACAGCTTCTGACTTTTGCTTTGCGGTGGGAAAGCAGCTATAGACAATGTGGGACAAGTAGGCCTGGCAGTGTCTTAGAGAAACTCTGTTTCTAAAACAGATGGCCAACTTGTGGGCTGTAGTTTGCCAACCTTTGATCTAGGGTATAAAGCAGAGAAGCTTCCAAACTTATGTGCTCCCTGTGGTGTGGGGTAAATCAGCAAGACTCACTGAGAGAACTCAACCGTTGTTTCTCAGCAGAGGTCCACCTGGAGGAAAGAGGGAGGGCCTAGGAACCATCCTTAAAATCACAGACCTTTCACTACTTTGTCTCCCCTTGACTATCTGTATCCTTGAAATCATCAGTAAAACTTGATTCAAAGTGAAATCTCTGATTTGTATGAACCTGATTTGACCATCCAATCCTGAATGCTAGCCCAGCCACCATGGGGCCTGATGGATCACATTAGCACAAACATGTAAAACAATGAATATTTGTTGAAAACAAATACTCTGCACCACCCACCGAAGTCTCTCAGTGAGCCGTGTGTGGTAAGACATGAACTTCCCTGGTCTGTTTTGGGAATCAGGTGACCCATCCCTGTAAACCTCAGACTATCTCAAGCAGGTAATCCCTGACCTTTTTATCATTGTTGTCCTCCCTTATTTTTCTAGAGATATTATGGTATGTATATTATACAGTTGTTAAAGAATGTTCCAAATAAACCAAAGTTGTGTTTTTGACTGTTTGCTGTTTAGTAAGAGTGGCTTATCCTAAATAGGTTTCTCTGTCTGTAATAATGGAGTATGGGGATTAGTATCCTGTTTTGGCTTGGAGAGACTTGGTTAGGCCTGACCTTTGATGTGTTATTTCTGTGAGCATATAGCTTGAGAGATCCTTGCATCTTCTCTGTTTCCTACATAATTCCGAATTAAGTCAGGGTGTGAAAAGAAAGCAGCAGAAGAAAATCCTAACTGAAGTTATGGCCCCGCCTTCTGGAGCATTCTTCTCTTATTTCGGGTGAAAGAATTAGGCAGAGTTGGCACTAAATCAATTGTGTCACTAACTAGATGTGTTACTACAGCCAATATACATAACTTCTCTGAACATATTTCTCTTTTGTAAAAATGGGAAGTACACCTTTATTGTGCAGGTTTAAAGAGAAAGCTCATTTACAAGTTGGATGATTTCTTGTTCTTTGTTGGCTGGTAGCCAGAAGTTATATGCACATGCACATATGTCATTCAGAATTACAATAAAATGTTGAGAAACCTCCCCTAAAGATGTTCCTAAAAGAAAAGAGCAAATTTTCTCTTTCTAGTATGGTTTAGAAGCAATTCTACTTGAAGGCAGCAGGATGGACTGGAACAATCTCTTATTATCCTTTATAGTCCTATTAACCCATCTATTTCATCTGCTTTCCTTTGGCACAAAGAGTATCTCCCTCAACATGTTGACTTTAGGGAGAAAAGCCCACTATGCTAGTGCCCAATGCTAGTTAAGTGCTGATTAAGTGAGTTCTGAATGTATGTATGGCTTGACTAAAATTATTTATTCAGTCAGGGAAGAAACTAATTCACACAGCAGTGCCCTAATTGGCATCAGAGAGGCATTTCCGTAATGCCCTTAGGAAAAGCAGGAAGTTGATTAAATAGAAAAAATGCACATGGAAATAGGAGTACAAAGTATGCATAGAAGAATAAAAATGCAGTTGTTAAATAATCGCCCTCATGATATTTTTTTTCCCCCAGAAGTTACCTTTGATTTAATGCAGGAGAGAGCACCTGGGAAAATTTCAAATTGGAGTCCCTCCCACTCCTGCCCTGCTTACACTAAGAATCCATGGCCCAGAATTCAAATACTAAATCTAAGAGAGGCAGGTAAAAAGAACAGTAGAAAACAGATGGCAGCAGTTACAACTAGCAAATTCCCAGTTGGTGGCTCTCACATTTAGAATCGGGCATCTGTTCTTCTTCCCCACTGCAAAGTGGTTTTAACTCAGAGGTGTTAAAAATATCTAAGTTGCTGTTTTATTCATTTCTGCTATTTACTGACTTTAATGACTTACAGTATATCCAATGAAAAGTACAATGTTTACCCAAGTGGCAAGAGACTCAAAACAGAAATATGGGATGCTGTTAAAAAACCTTGTGGTCTACCAAACAGCATGTATGGTTTTATAGGTATACCTTGCTTTATGAAATAGATGGGTGTCTTAATATTTGTTTGTGTGGATGGAAATACACCTCACAGTATACCTGCGGTGCTTGATATTCAAAGAATCCTGGGAGAGTCAGAACCTCTCTGGACCTCAGTTGCCTTCTTCACAAAATGTAATAATGATGCCTACATTATTCTGTTGTACAGCTCTGTTGTGAAGATTAGAGATAATGTCAATAAATTATGCTCAAAGCCCCTCAGATCTTGTAGATGCTTAATAAATAATGTGTTTGATTATTTTGTGAAAGTTCCTATTTTGAGGTATATATCCATTCATAAACAATCGAAAATGTTGGCTGTGGCTATATTCTTGAGTAAGAAAACCTCAAAAATGAGAGAAAAGAGGCAGTCTTCATAATTATGAATAAAATATCAGCAGCCTGTTGTTTTTATGTTGTTGTAAAAATGCATTTCCCATAACCATTTATACTGGTTCCAGGAAGAGAGTCCTATTGAAATGAATGTCAACCCAGTGCCTGATACAAAGTAGATGATCAATAGATAGTTATTGACCACTGGCTAATTCATATTGCATATTCTTTCCTTTTTTTTTGCTTTAAAAATATTTAATCATTGTAGACAATTTGGAAATATAACAGCATGAAGAAGAAATAAAAAATAGTTTATAATTTCAAAACCCATTGACATAATTTTAAAGCCTAATGTGTATCTTATATCACCACATTGAGAAAACACTACTAATAAGATTAATGTATTAATATTTTTTCCATCTCATAAAACTTATACTTGAATAATGGGTCTATATATAAAGAGTGATTTGTAATCACAGATTCTATTCTCACTAACACTGTGAATATTCTTTCTCAGTTGGGCAGGATTAATATTAATAATCACTAACATTTATTGAGAATTGTTATATACAAAGTGCTATATTAATGCTATATATATAATATTAGTATTAAGGGTATGTGTCTGAAACTAATAGGATGTTATATATCAACTATACTTCGTTTAAATTAAGTAGAGGGGCACCTGGGTGGTTCCGTTGGTTAAGCATTCAACTTGGGCTCACGTCATGGTCTTACGGCTCATGAGTTTGAGCCTTGCATTGGGCACTATATAATGGGCTCTGTGCTGACAGCTAGGATCCTGGAATCTGCTTCAGATTCTGTAACTCCTTCTCTCTCACTACCCCTCCCCTGCTCTGTCTGTCTGTCTCTCTTAAAAATAAATAAACATTAAACAATTTTTTTGAATAAAATGAAAAGAGGGGCACCTGGGTGGCTTAGTCAGTTAAGTGTCTGACACTTGATTTCAGCTCAGATTTGTGGGATGGAGCCCCATGTCAGGCTCTGTGCTGACAGCACAGAGACTGCTTGGGATTCTCTCTCTCTCTCTCTCTCTCTTCCCTCCCTCCCCTCACTCTGTATCCCTCAAAAATAAATAAATAGACATTTAAAAAATTAAAAGAAAATAAACATCCTGGAACAGTGGAAAGAGCATTGGACTTGGAGTTCGACTAGATTTGAATGCTAGCGAAACTATTAAATAGCTATGTGATTTTGAGTAATAAACCTTCTCTCCTTCCCTGGGTATTATCTATAAACAAAATTTAAAACCTAGGGTATTTCATTCTATAATGTGTACTGAGCTATTCTGCTTCTCTTTAGTGTAGAGGTAGGAGCCCAGATTTTGAAATCAGATATATGTGTGGGAGTATACATTTATTTCTCCATTTTCTCATGTGTCCTTTCCTGTGGAAGGGCTTTTACTCTGGTCACCTTCTGTCCCTTTGCTCTCCTCTCCTCATGTTAAGAAGACTGGCATTCCATTTGCAAGGGAGTTCTGGCTTGTTGTCATTGCTCAGCTCTTTCCTCTCCTCTCTTTATGTGTTCTATGGGTGTGAAGGGAACGTGAATTCTCAGCAGCTCCTTGACAGTGCAGGCTCTATCTATGTGGGTGTGCCCAACAGTTTTTTTATTAGCAGGGAGGGTAAATTCAAGCCAGGAGTTCCAAAGTCAGCCTGTTTCTTTTCTTTTTCTTTTTTTTCCTTCCCTTCCCTTCCTTTTAATTTTCTCTTCTCTTCTCTTCTCTTCTCTTGTTTTCTTTTCTTTTCTCTTCTCTTCTTTGTTTTCTTTTCTCTTCTTTTCTCCTCTTCATTTCTTTTTTCTTCTTTTCTTTTCTCTTCTCTTCTTTCCTCTCCTCTCCTCTCCTTTCCTTTCCTTTTCATTTTGAGACAGAGAAGGGCAGAGAGAGGGAGAGAGAGAGAGAACTCCAAGCAGGTTCTGCACTGCCAGCGCAGTCCCTGATGCAGGGCCCAAAGTCACAAACTGCAAGATCATAACTGGGCTAATAAGTTAGCCTATTTCTTGTATTTGAGTTATCTCCTCCTGTTTAGCTCTTTGTCAGTAATCCATTTGTCTGACTCAGATGTATATCTCTCAGTTTGTTACACACATAGGCATAGAATGGTTTGTTTGTATGTTTGTTTTTTTAATTGATCTTTCAAAAGTCTTAGGAGATAAACCCAGAATCTTTTCTAATCTTCAATGTCTTTGTTTATGTGAAACCGTGGGCAGGTTACTTCACCACTCTATGCCTCAATTTCTTTAATTATAACATAAGGCATTTTTCCTCCTTGTAGGGTTTTTGTTAGGCTTAAATGAGTTAGTATGTACAGAAGCACTGGGGGAAAAAATGAGGAAAAATTAAGATGCAGAAATTTGGATGAGGTCAGTGGACTAGGGTTAGAGGGTAGAGGTGACCTTGGGTACAGAAGGTGCTTGTGATTCCAATTGTTCCCTGACCCAGCCCTCGTGGACCCAAGCCTGAACTTTGCTTGTGTTATTTCTTCTCATTTTCATGGAATCCTTTAATACAGGCATTCTTTTCATTGTCTTATGATGCAGACACTGAGACTTGGAAAGGTTAAGCAACGTGTCCAGGGTCCCACAGCTGGAAAGGAGAAAGGCTGGTAGACCATACCAAGCGTGAGGTCGTGAGCATGGAATCAGGTACACAAGACTCCTGAGAGTGTGGGCCAGTGTCAAGGAGATCACTAACTGACAGCAGAAGGATGCCCTAAACTCCTGATTAGAGCCCTGACACAGGTTGGAGTAATGAATGATTTGGAAGGCGGCATGAAGGTGCTCTGGTTTTTAAAGAGGAATGATTTTCTATCGACCTGTCATTTCCCCTTATCTAATTAAAGCTCAGATTTAAAAATACTGGTGTCTTAATATAGAGTCATACAGCTTGTGATCAAGTTATCACTCTTTAGGGTTCTACCAGTATGTTTTATTTTTCCACTACAAATCCTCCTTCCTCAAATAAAATGATAGGGGTCATCTCTCCCTGCACTCTGTCTGCATTCTCGGTCTCCATTTGTCTCCTCTGTGCATCCTCTTTCCATTCTCTGCCTAGGAAGCAATGTGGTTACTGCCTGAGGAAGAGTAATGAGTAGAAAGTATCACACGTGCTTGAAACTTTGGTAATGCACCTGCTTTGAGAGCCATAGAGAAATTGCTTACAAAGTGAGGGATTTGGAAAGAAAACAAAACAAAACCCCAGAGTATCCCCAGATCAAAGGACAGTCTGCAAAATTAGTTGTCTTGTACCCCTGGTTATCTTTCTTAAGGAAAAGGCCATTTTTCAAGGGGAAAATGTGAGTTTAGCCATCATTTGAAACAGTCACAAATTCTTTCGTTGAGCTAATACAATATGAAGACAACACTTGTGGAGTGCACTGTGCTAGGTATTTGTACCCACATTATCTCATTTCAGTCTCAATAATTATCCTGAGAAGTGGAAATTACTATCTTTGCTTCTATAAAAAGGAAAGTGGGACTCAGAGTGATTGAATCCTTTGCCCAGGGTGACCCCTCTAATAAGTCCAGGAGCTAGTATTCGTGCCCTAGTCTGTCTGTTTGCAAAGCCCTGATCTTTTTGTTCCTTCTTGCACGAAGTAGTTTATCAAATATGAATGGGGGGAGGACTTCACTAGAAGGCTTTTTCTTCAAAGCAACCCCAGGAATCCCTTCTCTGCTTGTAAGTGGATACATTAGTATGGTCTACATGTCCATCTATAAATTTTCTATAGGGTGATCAATTCTGAAACTGGCAAGGACAAACTTGGGCAAATAGCTACTCTTACGGAAAGTCTGGAATTGGAAAGAGAATGGCTCTACTCGGTGCCATGAATTTTTCAGGAGAAATGTTGCAAGGGATGGAAGTCATGATATATATGCTTTTTTTTTTTTTTTTTTTTTGAAAAGCTCCATATGAGAAAATCTTCCACAAGGGACATCCCTTTTACCAACTTGGCAAAGACTAAAAATGCAGTTTCCAGGATCAAAGCGTATTTGCAATGTGAAGAACTATCCCCTGACAATCAGACTGGAAGAGGGCGGTTTCCTTTAATCTTTTTTCCTGTTTTATTATTTTTTTTTTCTGAGGGGTAAAATTCCTTTTCCATTTTCTTTTGTTGACTAACTCTTCCCTTTAATCATTTTCATCTTAAGATTCGTAGCAATTTTGCCCCTTTACATTAAGAATGAATATAAAGATAAATCATTTTTGAGTTCCTGTTTCACGGCATGGCTTTCCTCCTGAACCCTTCAAAGGTAACGCAGGTGAGAGCAGGACCCATAATCCAGCAGAATTGGAGGTTGTCCGTCTCCTCTTTTCTCTCACTGCATTCAAGAATTGTGGAGAGTTTGGGGCGCCTGGGTGGCTTAGTCGGTTGAGCGTCCGACTTTCGCTTGGGTCATGATCTCGCGCTCCGTGGGTTCGAGCCCCGCGTCGGGCTCTGTGCTGACTGCCAGCTCAGAGCCTGGAGCCTGTTTCAGTCTGTGACTCCCTCTCTCTCTGACCCTCCCCTGCTCATGCTGTCTCTCTCTCTCTCTCTCTCTCCTAGAAATAAATAAAACATTAAAAAAAAAAAAAGAAGAAGAATTGTGGAGAAAAAATTATCCCGTGGCAACAGGAAAACAATCTGAGTCAATCAAAGGTCATTTATCATCTTTGTGAACTAAAGAGAAGAAATAGACTTTTGAGAGATTTTTGGAATCTAGGGAAGTTGTGTAAAAAGGGAGCCGGAGGTAGTTATTTATAAGTGAAACTTAAGGGTTTTGGTAAGGAGCTTCTGTGCTAAAGATTAAAAAAAAATTTTTTTTTAGTGTTTAATTTTGAGAGAGAGTGAGGGAGAGACAGGGTGTGAGGGGGACAGGGGAAGAGAGAGAGGGAGACACAGAATCTGAAGCAGGCTCCAGGCTCAGAGCTGTCAGCATAAAGCCTGAGGTGGGGCTGGAACTCACGAACCGTGACATCATGACCTGAGCTGAAGTCAGACACTTAACCAACTGAGCCACCCAGGCACTCCAATGTGCTAAAGATTTTAAAGCTTCATTTGATGTGCCTTAATGTCTAGGACAAACACCAAAATAAGGGACGCAGGATCATTGCACAGCTTTCCTTGTCTGAGGGCCCAAAGTGGGTATACACAGTGGATGTCAGTGTTCACTTCTGAGCTGTTCTTTTCAAAAAGCTTTAATTTTTCAAGAATAAAAATCATCATTATTATCTCATTATTCTATGGGCCCTGGATATGAAAAAATTGATTACCTGATCTTTAGTTCCTTACTCTATCCTATCTATCTCTAATTTTGTTGCTTGGGGATTATTGGACTATCAACACTCTTCCTGAATAATCAATCTGGTTAATTTAGCTTATAAACCACTTTCCCCCTTGTGTCTGGTGTAACATATTGTTTAGTAATGTGCCCAGTAAAGCATAAAAAGTAACTCTCCCAGAAATGGAAAAGGAAACAGCACTCTGATTTTGAACTTCGGCATCTTGAATTTTACCCGTCTGCTGGGCTGTGTGGTAACTGACTTTTTATTTATTTTGTTTTTAGCCATATGACTAACCTTACCTCATTCTGCTCAGCAGCTGAACAAAATGCACAGTGCTATATTCTGAAGCGCCTACTCATTCTTTATTGCTTTTATGACAAAGCTGTCCCTCCACATGTCTGCTCTGCCCTCTGACCCAGGGTGTTTGCTTCAAGTAAACAGGCCAGATGGTGGAGAAAAGCGATGGGTCAAAGAACAACCCTCGAGGGTCAGGAGTCACCAAATCCTTCTTCACTAAGCAAACTTAAAAGCAACAATTTCACCAAATGCAGCGGAGTGCTTTCACAGTGGAAATGGAGGTGGGGAGGGCATACCTTAATTACATATTTTGCTTTCAGGGCCTAATGATTTTAGGTGTAGTGTTTATTGGCTAATTTGAATGTAAGCGATTTATGAGAAATGGTAAGATGAGTTGGACAGATGGATCAATCTTATACTCGGCAAAGAGCAGCAAGGCGAACTGCTTGGGTGTGAATGAGTATTCTCGGCTCTGGCCGGAAAATTACAGAGATAATTTAGATTCTTTTTATTCTTTTTAGGGGTTATTGTTGAAAGTTGAGGCTAAGGAGATGTCATTGTCTAAAATACGCGAGACCCCTGCACTCATAGAAAAGGCTCTAGTAATTCTGCAGGAAGCATTCAGAGGAGACAGTCCTTTCCTTTTGTTTGGTGTGGTGCTGTGTGAGTCCAGGTGTATGAGCATTTGTGGAGGTGCTGTAAATACCATAAACACAAAGATATAGTGGGTCTTTTTATACTGCTGCTTTCAAAAGTCATTTAACAAAATGTTTATTAGCCATTTTATAGGACTGTGTATTTTAGAAAGAACATTAGAATACTAGTTATTCCTTGTAAATAAGCTGGCAATGGATAAGCACAGTTAGCTCTCTTGCAGATAATGATAGTATAATGTATCAGTAAAATGTTTTAGATTTATACGTGGAATTCTAAATTTTTTTTTTTAAAATTTAAAGAATGAGCACACCCTGAATTTTTTCTGTTAAGGGTATTGAAATACACCTGTGGGCTTAGAATTCTTTCTGGACTAAGTATTATCTAATGTAGGACTTTCAGGATGAAGTGTGTCTCTCACTTGCTAAGACATTATTTATTTATTTGTGTCTGTGTGGTAAAATGAATTCTCTAGCTTGGGTAGAGTATAAAATAGAGAGTTTAACTGGTATTTTAAATGTAAAGATTAGTTTGAAGGCTAAATTTGTGTTCTTAATTTACCAAGCGTCTATAATATATTACTATAACTGATATTTAGTGTTTACACATTACCAGTTGCTTACTTTATTGCTTTATGTGTGTTTTCTTATCAAATCTTCCAAACAACCCTACAAAGTAGGTACAGTTCTTAGTGCCATTTTATAAGTGAGAAAACTGAGGTTTGGAGAGACTAAATAACTTGCTTAAGACTACAAACCTGGTAAATGGCAGACATAGACTGGAACTCCAAGGCAGAAGTCTAAGTTACTTTTCTTGGTATTGTCATTATCCCCACTCTATTAGAAGAAACATTGGAACTTAGAGATGTTGCATCTACCCAAAGTCACAATGCTAGCAAGAGGCAAAGGGGACATACATACTCAGGGTTTTCTGACTCTTAAGACCACACCAGATATTGTAGAAGCTCTCTCAACAGATGTCCATTCCCTAGCAAGGTAACTGATGTTCTCTATCACTTCTGTAACATGTCTAGACTGGTACTCATGAGCACTGCCTCTTCAGTACCCAAGACAGTGGACTACTTTCTAGTACGCTTGCATATTTCTGCTCTCAATAGTTTATTTGTGTGTTTATAGAAGTATAGTTTCCAAACCTGTTTATACCAGTTGAACATGTTACCCTAGTTATATAATCATTTTAATGACCACATAAGCCAATGAAATGTGGAAATGGAATTGCTATTTCCATGAAAACTAAAGTGGATGGAAAGACTGACTTAACAAAGGCAAATTGGGAAAAAAATCACATAGGTTAGGTGTGAGTGATGCTAAAGAATTGAGGGAAGATAATAAAATTCTAGGAAAATTTTTTACATTTTCATTCCACTTAAAACCTTTTTTTAAGATCTGAAAGGAAAGCCAGAAAGACCTTGGTTCTAAATCAAAAGCCTGGCCAATGATGGGGCTCCTGGGTGGCTCATCAGTTGAGTGTCCAGTTTCAGCTCAGGTCATAATCTTGTGGTTCGTCAGTTCGAGCCCTGCATCAGTCTCTGTGTTGACAGCTTGGAGCCTGGAGTCTGCTTCCGATTTTGTGTTGCCCTCTCTCTCTGCCCCTTCCCCACTTGTGCTCTGTTTCTCTCAAAAATAAATAAACATTAAAAAAATACAGAAAAGACTGGCCAATGAATTTATATTTATACATGTTTAGATTAAAATAAAATATTTAAGTATGTCCTAAGGATAGGAGCATTTCTTCTCTATTACTACTTTGTTACAGCTGAGAAAACCAAAGTGCAGGCTGACTAACTTACTTACCTAGATCCTACAATCTAGTATAATGGCAAAACTAAGACAAGGTGGCAAAGGCAGAGTAGGATGTAACTCTGTGGTTCTCCATGGCCTATCTTTTGTCCCTCACTGCCTTGCCAAGGATGGTAAATTTGAGGGTTAGAATCATATGCCAGGAAACTCTATGGGAAGTATTTGGACTCAGGCAGACCTTGAAAGGTCCCCCACCACATACCCTGCCCTCAAAAAGAAATTTCCTTTTCTCTGACATTAACCTATTTGGCTTTCAAAAACTCTAGGGAGAGGTATTTCATCACGTCACATTATGATAATCATTGTTATAAGAATTTTATTTTCCTTAGAGACTCTACCAATATAAACTACTTCTAACATGTAAGGCTTTTAAGCAATAGGAAAGAACAGAAATGACTTGTAATGACAAGACAACATTGCTAAAGATGTAAGTCTCAGAACTTCTCTACTGCATATTGTCTTCCCCAACTACTTACTTGACACTTGCTGAATTATTCATAAATGAAAAAAGACATTGTACATTAGACTTGGTGATTAAAATCACTTTAAAATAATTCATTTAGCTAGTTTCTATCCATTGAATTAATAGGAATGCCTGCTTTGGGGGAAGATTTCCAAGAGAGTGAGAGAGTGATCTGTGATCCTATTTTCTTGAGAATTAAAGCAGGGTTATGATCAACAGGGGAGTAATTGCTATATATACCCCCTCTTCAGATTTGTCAATGTAATGGCCAGATCCCTTGTGTTAGTTACTATGGCTAGATAACAAATCATCCCACAACTTTGTGGCTTATAATAATAATACTTATTTACTGTCTCTTATGGTGTCTGTGGGTTAAAAATTTGCTCGTGGCTTCTTGGAGGAGTCTAGCTCAGGGACTTCCATGAGGTTGTAGTCAGATGTTGGCTGGGACTACAGTCATTTAAAGTATTGACTGAGGCTGGAGGATCCACTTCCAAGGTAGCTCCCAGACATGATTGGCCAGTTGGTGCTGGTTGTTGCTGGGAGGCCTTTGTTCCTCTCTCCATGAGGCTGCTTGGGTATCCTCATGACATGACGGCTGGCATCTGAGAGAACAATCCAAGAAATCAGGCTAGCAGCTGCTGTACTAGACCTGGCCTTAGAAGTTACACCTTGTCATTTCTACCATATTCTGTTGGAGTTACATACGGTCAAAAGGAACAAAGATCATAAGGATCCGTTTTAGAGGCTGCCTACTCCACCCTCTTTATTTTTTTTATTTTTATTTTTTTTACAATATAACATCTTTATTTCATTCTTTGTTGCCTGCATCTCACATCCATTCCTTTATTGGACCACAGTTTCTACCCTTCTTGAGCCTTTTCTCCCTGTGTGGCACTAACACAAGCCAGGTATTTTCCCAGGCTTTGGTCTCTCACCACATGGTTAACAGAACAATCCTTTAAGCTCTAGTATGTATCACTCATCCTGGTCACATGACTCACCATTGCTCGTTGGCTCTGTTCTAACAGTCATGCACAGTGACAACGTGTGTGTGTGTGTGTGTGTGTGTGTGTTTCTTACTAGACTCTGTGTTTTTGTAGACAGAAAATTATGTGTCCCTCTTTGTTTCTTCTCATTGCAACAATCACCCCCACCCCAGACTTTATCCACAGTGCTTGGCCTAGTGCCCTATAAGTGTGTGTGTGTGTGTGTGTGTGTGTGTGTGTGTGTGTGTGTTTTGTTTTTTTTTGTTTGTTTTTTTTTTTTA